>NC_057795.1:574131390-574420007 GCF_018294505.1 Triticum aestivum
CCCTTTGATCATCCCGATATAGCCCATTCCATTCTCTCATGCTTGCATTAGATTTTGCTATTGTTATTGTTTGCTCCTATTCTGATGCATAGCCTGCTTTTGTAACCTGCTTATTGTTACCGTACCGGCTTATCCTAAACTGCTTAGTATAGGTTGGTTAGTGATCCATCAGTGACCCCCACCTTGTCCTTGTTGCCCCTACTTCATCATCGAAGACCCGATCAACGGGATCGAAGATCAGGCCCCGACACCACACATCACTTTCCCCTTAGTTGCTCTACACTACTTGGATACTATCGAGTGCCGAGGGTGAGACCTCTACAACACTTCTGATGTTAACCCTGTAGTGTAGCTATTCGGTCGTGGTCATCGAGGGTGATTTCCTCTTTAACCACTTCTAATACGACTCTATCGTGCAACCCCTCAAGTGTGAACCTCGGGGGTGATTCCTCTTACGTTCACCTTGATGATTACATCGAGTGGAATTCACCGGGGGTGATTCCTTGGGTTTTCCCCTTGATGTTTGGACACACGGATACTTGGACTTTACAACTGTTACTTGGAAGGGTGGGTTGACCCTGAGGGGTACCCGCGAGTGATGTGGAGACGGGTTGACCTGGAGGGTGCCCACGAGATAATTACGAGGCGTGGCTGGGCATTCCTAGCCCTTGCCGCAAGTCCTCGAGACGGGGCAACGGGGTCACACCTTTCGTGAGTCTCTGCTTGTTATCGCGCATTCTTAATCCACTACGATTTGGATATTTGATCCGAGGGACCTCTGGCCTGATAGCACTAACCATCACGTGGGCATAGTATGGGCGTTCTGCGTCATATGCATCAGCCGAAGCTTAATAGGCGTCAGCGACTGAGCGGCGCGCGCCGGGTTGGACTGCGTAAGCACCTGCCTTGTTGAAGGAGGTAGCTAGGTCTGCTCACCGGCCGCGTACGCAACGTGCAGGAGTTCCCGGGGAGATGGCCCATGACCCCTGGGGGCATAGGTTTAGTCCGGCGTGCTGGTCTCTCTATTAAGCCTAGGTCGGGTTGCGGCGTATTGTTTCGCCGAGGCCGGGCATGACCCAGGAAAGTGTGTCCGGCCGAAGTTAAGCGAGCGTGGTGGGCAAGTTGGTGCACCCCTGCAGGGAAGAACTAATATATGCATAGCCTGTCCTACGGTAACGGACACTTGGAGTTGTATCCCGATCGAGACAACTAGAACTGGATACTTGTGATGAGAATTGGATTGTGATGAGGTGATAACCGGATAGTATGGCTCTGGGATTGCTTTCTCACAGGGAGTCGAGAAAGGATCTCTGGCCGAGGTTGATAACACTACTACTACTTTACCTTATTCTACTCTACTCCATCCTGTTTGCTGCAAGATGGTGGTTTCCAGAAGATGCTAGTCTTCAATAGGACTAGGCCTTCTCTCTATTCTGGCATTTCTGCATCCCAGTCCACATATACAGCCTTCCTTTGATAATGTTGCATATGTAGTGTAGATCCTTGCTTGCGAGTACTTTGGATGAGTACTCACGGTTACTTTGCTCCCCCTTTTCCCCCTTTCTTCTTCTTTCTGGTTGATGAAACCAGATGTCGAAGCCCAGGATCCATACACCACCTTCGACGATGACTACTACTACCACGAGGGTGCCTACTACCTCATGAAGACCGCGACGACCAGGAGTAGTTAGGAGGCTCCCAGGCAGGAGGCCTTGCCTTTTTGATCAATGTTGCTTTTGTGCTAGCCTTCTTAAGGCAAACTTGGCTAACTTATGTCTGTACTCAGATATTGTTGCTTTCGCTGACTCTTGTGTTTTCGAGCTTATGTATTCGAGCCCTCTAGGCCCCTGGCTTGTAATATAAAGCTTGTATTATTTTAATTTGTGTCTAGAGTTGTGTTGTGATATCTTCCCGTGAGTCCCTGATCTTGATCGTACACATTTGTGTGCATGATTAGTGTACGATTGAATTGGGGGCGTCACAAGTTGGTATCAAAGCCAACTGCCTATAGGAATCCCCTTCCACACTCCTTGACCGAAGTCGAGTCTAGACATTACAAAACTTTTACTAACATGGCTGTGTGTCTTATGGGCCCACGTCGCCATTTGGGTGGTATTAGGATCTTTTACTCCTCGACCATTACTCCGGGACTCTGATCTCTCTTCTATTCGGGTGAAATGATTTTACTAACTCTGACTCTAGGTTCTCGTAACTACTTCCTCCCAGAGAGCCCCTCACTCCAGATGATTGCTTGGTGCACCGAAGGATTTCGAAGATACTCTCCAATGTTCTCGAGACTTTGTGCTCGTTGCTCTTGCAATTACATACCACTGATTTATCCCTATGGATAAATACTTATACCCGTCGTTCTTAATTTTATTCCAAGTTGATCTTGTTAATACAAGATGCCCCGAACCGCTCTCCGTTGTTCCAAGAATCCTTTGAGCTTAGTGCTTTACAGTTCTTGCCTCATGAATACCCTTACGGATAATTCCTCGCACTTTTCGAGTATCTGCTCTTTCCCAGTTGTTCATGTGTTTCACAAAAGTTTTCGAAATACTATTCAATCTTCCAAAAATCCTGAGCATCCTCTTGCTCTTGATATTCTTGATTGCTTGCATTATGGTTAATCCCATAAGTCTTGTAATCTTATTGGCATCTCTTGTCATTATGATTTTGATCCTATGGATTCAACATGAGTGCGAATGCACGCAATCATCAGTTGATCCTTTTAAATTATATTTCCGGCTCAGATGTCTTTCGAACATGAGCTGGTTCTTGGCCAATCAGATTACCATCGATTGTGCCCCTAACTCTATTCAACTTATCCATCCTTGATCAGAGCATCTGGTTCTGATCCTCCGATTTGAATCATAATTCCTTTGCATTTAAGCTTCGAATTATTCAGATGATTCCATAACCTGTTGCATTTGCATTCTTTCCTCTTCTGCTTGAGTACCGATACTCACATCAGATCCTTTGTGTACCATCAATTCCTTTGTTGGATTTGATCCGACAACGTCCTTCATATTCAATCACGTTGGAAGTTCTTTCCCTGATACATAATGCCAATGGTAAATCCTATTCTCTGAATTGGCCAACGATGCTCTGCTTTCGAGCTCGTGTTATTTACTCCTGAAGTTTGTAGTATATGTTCCTAAGATGCCCCGATGGGTTGAACCTATACCTTCCCTAAAACCGTATGAACCCAAAAGTTTTCACAAGTTGTACCCTTCTGGTATTTTACCAGATAATTTTCTACCCTACAATTTCTTTGAAGACAAAAAGTGAATGAAAGGTTATGCATTAAAGAAGTGGGAGTCGACCTTGAACTTTGTGTTGATGCCCATGGACACGATGTAGATCTTATCATTAAAGCTTCTCTTAAATTAATTATTCCCTTGGTATAAGTTCATCTTATATCTGGGATCTGGCCTTTTGCAATCGTGGTTTTGGCCATGTTCTCCTTTAAATACCATTTCTCATGCAAGTTTAAGCACTTGTCTTCTATAGAGCAATACCCCAGTCCAATCTCTATTTTGATCTGTCGTCGAGTATTACCCCCTGGTATCTCGAGATTATCACGGAACTGCATAACCTCTTATGAGTTCTTCATCAAGTACTACATTCTAACGGGTTCCAATTTTTCACGGGCTCTGAGTTATTAAACACTCAAAGACACCGATAACTGAGCCGAGTCCGCACTACGGTTCAACAACTCTTCAATAATCTTCTTTAAGTACGAGTTTGTACCCGATCATGTCATTCCTAGCCTACTCTGCTATATCTATTCGTGTTGATTTTAACTGTGCTACCTGGTCCTTCTTCTCGGAGCACAATTTTCGACGATGAGCTAAGCTTACATCAATTTTCCTCATCATGTCATTTCACCTTGAACAGCAAACTTGGTTTGGAGTTTGTGACGTACCCGTGGCTCCACTAACCTTTCGCTTCATCATTCCTTTGACTTGAAGTCATCGCCGATCGGTTACACCTTCATGAAATCTCTTGACAATTCTGTCGTGATCATCATCAACATTTTGAGCTCTTCTAGGATATCAATTGAATTCATGATGAGAAATACCATCCTTTCCCTCGTTGAATTTTATTATCATCGACCACTTTATTGCCTTCCCACCAACACAACTTGTTCGTGTTTGGTGTTGTACCTTGAGTTCCCTGCCATCCAGCAATTGTTCTTCTTTATTCGGAACATTACCATCTCTTATGTCATCAATGTTGTGAGAATTACACCACCTCTTAAGAATTTGTGATACAGTGATGCTTCCCACAATCACCATTCTTTCTTGGTCCTCGTGTTGATTCCAACCGGTGTACCAACAAGTGAACGGTGCTGTTTTAATTCTGCCCTTCTAGCAACCCTATTGCTTTGAAGTTAATGGTCAGCCGTTCATTCTTGGACTATTCATTATTGAATCACCATTCTGACATTGGTCGTGCAACCCAACCCATATTTCGGGCGCACCTTTCAACCAATGTCTAATTGTGTATGTTTTCCTCGAGCATACCTCATTATATCATTTGATCTAAAAAATGTTATCTCCTTGTTCACCTAATTGTGGAAATCCATCTTTTGGAAATCCGAATGAATTGTCGCTGAGTTCATCAACCACCTCCTCACCCTCTCCTTGGTTTAATGATGAACTCATGATTTAGAACTTGCTTCCATAGTTTATTTCCCGAGAATCTTGCAACTCCATCACGTCAAATTGAGTTGCACCCTTCCTTCTCAGGCATCGTGAGTCTGAGATATCTTGACACCAATCAGATCCAAAACTCGGGTCAGATATGATGATTTGAACGTATTTCCAGGAGTTTTAACATTGGTCTTTATATGACCCGGTAAGGTGATGTCATGCCTAGCACACCTGGCTGGGGAACCCATTGTTATAATACCCCCTCTTTTCAGTAAGGTTAGCCATTCTTCCATAAGGAAATTGTAAGACTTATTCTATAAGATGTTCCTGATGGATCCTTTGTGAATTCTAAAGTCTGACTTTTACTCGATGACCATGTTAATGATATCCCGAAGCATGTCTGCGGTACTACGATCATCAACAAGAACATTGGGAGCGCAATGCTAACTGTTCTTGATCAATTATCCAAACACCGCTGTATGGGTAAACATCATGATTCTCCTTGCCCCATTAACTAAATGGATTAATACTTGATGTCCTGTCATGTATATCATGCTCTGTTTGTTCTTGGGAAGCATATACTCTAATACTTTTGTATAAGCACCTTTTCCTTTCCACTGGTCTGGTTAAACTAATAACCACTTTTTTCCTTTACAATGGTTTGTTTAACCTTCTTGTGATCTATATGATATAAGCAGGAATAATTCCCTGCTTATAAAACACCCTGATGTACAACCTTGTCAGTGAGACCTTGTTACTATTGTTGATGACATTCCGGTAGCCACCGATGGATGAGAACTTTGCCTATTGGTCTGCCTTGTCTTACAAGCAGGAAAATGGTTCTCTTCGTCCCTCGCCCTTGGTACCAACGCTGTTGCCAACATAATTGGCAGGCTATCCTCTGACCTGCCTTGCTATCATGGCCGTGCAAAATTTTAGCGCCTTCCTGCTTTTAACCCACATGGTGGGCCCATAACCCACAGTTCCACACGATCGAATGACTCTCCTGTATATCTTTGATTCCAAAATATTCTTGCATTTGGCTTCGTATCATGTCACAAGCCATCCCCCGAGGGATGATCTATTCTTGATGCTCTGAACCCTTCTCACACTCTGTTCAGGTATCGATCGTTTGTCCATCCGCTTGAAACTTCTTATTGTACCTTCATATTTTGCTCTCGACGTTATTCTTAAATTTCAACTCGAGAGATACTTCTGTCACATTACCTGCATTGTTCACCAGGCAATTAAACCTATAAGGGTCAGTTCTCCCGAAGTTTCTCATTTCTTCCCCACTTAAATCTCGGGACGAGATTTCTTGTAGTGGAGGAGATTTGTAACACCCTCAGTGTCATGCTACAGTAATCCCCTGTTAATGGTGTCAGTTCACCATGGTTACTGAGCTAATTATCACTTGATGAAAAAATCAAAGCCAAATTCAAATTCTAATTATGAGGGAAATTCAAAATTTCTCAAACATGAAAACAAAAATGTTCATCATGTGCCAAATATTCCACAACTAATACTGGTGGTGAACCAACATTTTTGCAAAGGGTTAAGTGGCCTAAACTACTTAAAACAGTGACCTAAGCAATAAATTAAATGCCCTTTTTAATTTATAAAATTGGCAACTATTCCAAAAGCCTCCCAACCTTTTTGTGGCGGTGCACAATAATTCTATGAAATTGTTTTGGCCAATGGCATATTTTTGCAAAGTCATTAATGGCTAAAAGGAAAAGGCAAAATGCTGCTGGAAAAAGAAAAAACAAAAAAAAGGAAAGAAGAAGGGGTGGGAGAGCCCCTGGCCTCCCCTTGGGCTTCGGCCCATCCCAGCAGGCCGGCCCACCTCACCCAGCCTGGCCGGCCCAACTCCCCGAAGCGTGCCTCCCTCCTGTTCCTCCGATCGAGCGAGGCAGAGCGCGCCGGCGCCGCCAAACCACCTCGCCGTCGACGCCTCCGCGCGAGGATAAGGCCTCCGCGCCCCCCCCCCCTCGACGCCTCGGCCTCCTCCCCAGCTAACCCCACTCACCTCCGGCTCTCCCACTCCCCTTCAGACCCCCCTCGAGCACTCCCCTCTCTCTGACCCGAGCGCGCCCGCCGCCGTCGCCACGTCGATCCCGCGGCCACCGTCGCTCGTCCACTGCTCCGACAAGTCCGAGAGCTCCGTCGTGGTCGGCCTCTTCTTCCTCTACACTGGATCGGGACCGGGAGCGCCACCGTTGTCGCTTTCTTCATCTTCCTCATCTGCGGCCAATGCACCACCACGCCGTCGGTTAGCTCCGGCGAGCTCTCCCCCGAGCCTGCTTTGCACATCTGCAGGAGCGCTGTGAGCTCCTCTCCTTCTCCCCTCAATCTCTGCACATCCCCGCGCTCGTAGCCACCGACCATGTCATGGCCGTACTCGTTGCCGTAGACGAGCTCGCCGCCGTGACCGCCGTAGCCCGAGCTCGCGTCCGAGCTCGTGCGAGTCCAACGAGACCCCTAGCGTGCCTTCCCATGCCATGCAGTGCCGTATCCGATGATGCCCGAAGTCCAGCGTCCGCTGCGGTGCTCGCCGCTGTCACCTCCATCCAGCTCCGGCCTCGTAACCACTCCGGTTGGACGCAACATCTTCTCCCCGTTCGAACGTGCCCGCCCGCGGCCATTTTGGCCGCCGGACGGCGAATCCCGACGCATGGCCGCGCCCTCTGCCGCGGATTTGGTCGCTGGAGCTAGCTCCGGCACCACTGCTGAGCTGGCACACCTGGGGCCACCCCCTGGGTCACTGCCAGCGGGCCCCGCGGGCCCCTATTGACTAAGTTGACTCAGTCAACTTTGCTGACTGGGCATCCCTTGTCAATGATAGGCGGGCCCCGCTCACTAATTAAATTCAGTGTAATTTAAAATGTTTAATTAACCTAAGCAGCCGCTGACACCCGGGGCCCATGCATTTATTTAACCTTGTTTAATTAAAATAAACTCTGTTAAGGCCTTTGTCTCTGCCAAGTGGGACCCACTGGCCAGTTTGACCAGTCAGCAGGTCTGTTGACCTGCTGATGTCATGCTGACACCCTGCTGACATCATAATTCATTTTCTGTTAATTTAAATAATTCCAGAAAATGGTTTAATCTTTGAATAATCATAGAAAATAAACCGTAACTCAGATGGAAATGTTTTCTACATGAAAGTTGCTCAGAAAAACGTGACGAATCCGAATACACGGTCCATTCATCTATCACATGCCTCTAGTATTCTGAACATGGAACCTTCCCCCTCCGGTCATCTGTCTCACACAGGTCCGGAACTGGGAAAACATTCCCGGTTGACTTCCCCCCTCGCCGGTATCGGGTAGCACCGCGTTAGAACACGTCTAGCTCTGCCTGTTGTCCTGTTATATTATGTTTGCTTTATATTTACTATTCCTTCCCCTTCTCTCCGGTAGACCCCGAGACCGATGCCGCCCCTGTGATCGACTACGTCGACGATGACCCCTCCTTGCCAGAGCAAGCAGGCAAGCCCCCCCCCCTTTGATCATCCCGATATCGCCCATTCCATTCTCTCATGCTTGCATTAGATTTTGCTATTGTTATTGTTTGCTCCTATTCTGATGCATAGCCTGCTTTTGTAACCTGCTTATTGTTACCTTACCGGCTTATCCTAAACTGCTTAGTATAGGTTGGTTAGTGATCCATCAGTGACCCCCACCTTGTCCTTGTTGCCCCTGCTTCATCATCGAAGACCCGATCAACGGGATCAAAGACCAGGCCCCGGCACCGCACATCACTTTCCCCTTAGTTGCTCGACACTACTTGGATACTATCGAGTGCTGAGGGTGAGACCTCTACAACACTTCTGATGTAAACCCTGCAGTGTAGCTATTCGGTCGTGGTCATCGAGGGTGATTTCCTATTTAACCACTTCCGATACGACTCTGTCGTGCAACCCCTCAAGTGTGAACCTCAGGGGTGATTCCTCTTACGTTCACCTTGATGATTACATCGAGTGGAATTCACCGGGGGTGATTCCTTGGGTTTTCCCCTTGATGTTTGGACACACGGATACTTGGACTTTACAATTGTTACTTGGAAGGGCGGGTCGACCCTGAGGGGTACCCGCGAGTGTTGTGGAGACGGGTTGACCTGGAGGGTGCCCACGAGATAATTACGAGGCGTGGTCGGGCATTCCTAGCCCTTGCCGCAAGTCCTCGAGACGGGGCAATGGGGTCACATCTTTTGTGAGTCTCTGCTTGTTACCGCGCGTTCCTAATCCACTACGATTTGGATATTTGATCCGAGGGGCCTCTGGCCTGATAGCACTAACCATCACGTGGGCATAGTATGGGCGTTCTGCGTCGTATACATCAGCCGAAGCTTAATAGACGTCAGCGACTGAGCGGCGCGCGCCGGATTGGACTGCGTAAGTACCTGCCTTGTTGAAGGAGGTAGCTAGGTCTGCTCACCGGCCACGTACGCAACGTGCAGGAGTTCCCGGGGAGATGGCCCATGACCCCTGGGGGCATAGGTTTAGTCCGGCGTGCTGGCCTCTCTATTAAGCCTAGGTCAGGTTGCGGCATATTGTTTGGCCGAGGCCGGGCATGACCCAGGAAAGTGTGTCCATCCAGAGTTAAGCGAGCGTGCTGGGTAAGTTGGTGCACCCCTGCAGGGAAGAACTAATCTATGCATAGCCTGTCCTATGGTAACGGACACTTGGAGTTGTATCCCGATCGATACAACTAGAACTGGATACTTGTGATGAGAATTGGATTGTGATGAGGTGATAACCGGATAGTATGGCTCTGGGATTGCTTTCTCACAGGGAGTCGAGAAAGGATCTCTGGCCGAGGTTGATAACACTACTACTACTTTACCTTATGCTACTCTACTCCCTCCTGTTTGCTGCAAGATGGTGGTTTCCAGAAGATGCTAGTCTTCAATAGGACTAGGCCTTCTCTCTATTCTGGCATTTCTGCAGCTTAGTCCACATATATAGCCTTCCTTTGATAATGTTGCATATGTAGTGTAGATCCTTGCTTGCGAGTACTTTGGATGAGTACTCACGGTTGCTTTGCTCCCCCTTTTCCCCCTTTCTTCTTCTTTCCGGTTGATGCAACCAGATGTCGGAGCCCAGGATCCATACGCCACCTTCGACGACGACTACTACTACCACGAGGGTGCCTACTACCTCATGAAGACCGCGACGACCAGGAGTAGTTAGGAGGCTCCCAGGCAGGAGGCCTTGCCTTTTCGATCAATGTTGCTTTTGTGCTAGCCTTCTTAAGGCAAACTTGTCTAACTTATGTCTGTACTCAGATATTGTTGCTTTCACTGACTCTTGTGCTTTTGAGCTTATGTATTCGAGCCCTCGAGGCCCCTGGCTTGTAATATAAAGCTTGTATTATTTTAATTTGTGTCTAGAGTTGTGTTGTGATATCTTCCCGTGAGTCCCTGATCTTGATCGTACACATTTGCGTGCATGATTAGTGTATGATTGAATTGGGGGCGTCACATTCTTGGAGAGTGGTGTCTCCTAGATTGGCTAGGTGTGACTTGGGAGCCTCCGACAAGATTGTGGAGTTGAACCAAGGAGTTTGTAAGGGCAAGGAGATCGCCTACTTCGTAAAGATCTACTGCTAGTGAGGCAAGTCCTTCGTGGGCGACGGCCACGGTGGGATAGACAAGGTTGCTTCTTCGTGGACCCTTCTTGGGTGGAGCCCTCCATGGACTCGCGTAGCCGTTACCCTTCATGGGTTGAAGTCTCCATCAACGTGGATGTACGATAGCAGCACCTATCGGAACCACGGCTCAAAAATCACCGTGTCTCCAAATTGCGTTTGAAATCTCCAAACCCTTCCCTTTACATTCTTGCAAGTTGCTTGCTTTATTTTCTGCTGCTCATATACTCTTTGCATGCTTGCTTGAATTGTGTTAAGATTGCTTGACTTGTGCTAAGATTGTTAAAATCTGCCAAAGACTAAAATTGGGAAAAGGTCAAGTTTTTATTTGGTAAAGTAGTCTAATCACCCCCCCTCTAGACATACTTCAAGATCCTACAAGACTCCTCCACGAAGGCGGAGATCCAAGTTTTTGCATCCGGCAAGGTAGCCCCTCAGGCTCCTCGGACCCCGATTGGTGACACCAGTCGGCGACAGAAACCAAGCGACCACAAGCGCAAGGCCATGCAGCCGACTTCCACCGGCCGGCAAGTGGCGACAGTCGAGGACCAGCAGCCAAAAGGGCAGCCTCCGCCCAAGCATCAGAAGGGCGGAAAGCCCAATTGGTTACCTACTTTCTCATATGAGCAGACTCTTGATGCACCCTGCAAGTTTCATAGCGGCGCGAAGCCGCCCATTGGCTCACCTGAATCGCCAAGGGAGATGGACTCCTGCCTCCATCGCCTGCCGGCCCGCCGCCTCCTCAGCCCCAGCAGCCGGCGGTTCGGCCAGTCGGCACCATACAAGATGAGTATCCTGAGGAGCATGGAGCCTACGTCGTATTCACCAGCGTGGCCGACGACAGATGCAGTAGACGGCAACAGCAGCAAGAAGTACATGCAGTGGCGTCAAGAACCCTAGAGTTCATGCACTGGTCTGAGAAGCCTATCAGTTGGAGCAGGACTGACCACCCGGAGGTTATGCCCTCCCCTGGTTCTTATGCCCTGGTCTTAGATGCCACCTTCGCAACAGAGAGGCGGGCAACTCGCTTCTCCCGAGTCCTGATAGATGGCAGCAGCAGCATCAACATCCTGTACCATGACACAATGGAGAAGTTTGGAATCAAACAGAAGTAGCTTCAACCCAGTTGGACTATATTCCATGGCATAGTTCCTGGCCTTTCCTGCTCACCAATCGGCAAGACCCAGGTCGATGTTCTCTTTGGGGACAAAACTCACTTCCGCCGGGAGTCAATTTGGTTTGAGGTGGTGGACCTTGAGAGCCCTTATCATGCGCTGCTTGGCCGGCCTGCTCTGGCCAAGTTCATGGCGGTCCCCCACTATGCTTACCTCAAGATGAAGATGCCGACTACCAAGGGAATCCTGACCATAGTCGGAGACTACAAGAAGTCGTCCGCCTATGCTGCAGACAATAGCCGGCTGGCCGAGTCCCTTGTGATTGTAGCTGAAAAACGGCTCCTTGAACGGGTTGTGGCGATGGCAGGCAAGCAGCCGGAAATGTCACCTCCACCCAAGGAGTCAGAAGTTGAGGGCTCGTTCAAGACGGCAAAGGAAACAAAGAACATACCCTTGGACCCGGAGCACCCAGAGAGGCACGCTCTCATTGGAACAAACCTTGACAGCAAATAGGAAGGCGAGCTCGTCGATTTCCTCCGTGAGAATCGTGACATCTTTGCATGGTCTCCAAAATACATGCCGGGTGTCCCGACGGATTTCGCCGAGCACAAGCTACATGTCCGACATGACGTCAAGCCGGTCAGGCAGCCCTTGCGCCGCCTGTCAGAAGAAAAGAGAAGAGTTGTTGGAGAAGAGATAGCCCGGCTTCTAGCAGCCGGCTTCATCATGGAAGTATTCTTCCCGGAGTGGTTGGCCAACCCAGTTCTTGTGCTGAAGAAGAATAAAAAATGGCGCATGTGTATCGATTATACCAGCCTCAACAAAGCTTGCCCAAAAGACCCCTTTGCCTTGCCAAGAATCAACCAAGTAATAGACTCCACAGCCGGATGTGAGCTGCTGAGTTTTTTGGATGCGTACTCAGGATACCATCAGATCAAGCTGAACCCGGCCAATAGGCTAAAGACCACCTTCATCACACCTTTCGGAGCCTTCTGCTACCTGACAATGATGTTCGGCTTGAGGAATGCCGGCGCCACGTTTCATCGTTTCATGTAGAAGTGTCTCCTCAAGCAACTCGGTAGAAACGCCCAGATTTACGTGGACGATGTGGTGGTGAAGATGGAGAACCATGGCACGCTACTAGAAGACCTCAAGTAGACATTTGAGAACTTGCGCCGATTTCAAATCAATCTCTACCCAGAGAAATGCGTCTTTGGAGTACCAGCCGGCCAACTTCTTGGCTTCTTGGTCTTAGAGCGCGGCATAGAGTGTGATCGTCTCCAACGTATCTATAATTTTTGATTGTTCCATGCTATTATATTACCTGTTTTGGATGTTTATGGGCTTTATTTTATACATTATTATCATTTTTGGGACTAACCTACTAACCGGAGGCCCAGCCCATATTGCTCTTTTTTTTGCTTATTTCAGTATTTCGAAGAAAAGGAATATCAAACGGAGTCCAAACGGAATGAAACCTTCAGGAGCATGATTTTTGGAACGAACAAGATCCGGAGAGCTTGGAATGCAAGTCAAGAAACAACCGGAGCCTCCACGAGATAGGAGGGTGCGCCCCCCTGTAGGGCGCGCCCCTTGTCTCGTGGGCCCCTGGGGCGTCCACCGACGTACTTCTTCCTCCTATATATACCTACGGACTCAAAAGCGTCATGGACTACCCTTGCAAATGTTCAACCAGCATTCTTTAAACCGAAAGGCATCCGTACGAAACAGTATGTGCCACATGGGGTGATGAATGCGGTCTTCTCCTCATCCTCTTCTGCCATGAAGATCTAATGGTATCCTGAGTATGCATCAAGAAATGAAAGCAAGTCACATCTGGCCGTGGAGTCAACAATCTGGTCGATGCGCGGCAAGGGAAATGGGTCTTTGGGACAAGCTTTATTGACATCGGTAAAGTCAATACAAAGCCTCCATTTCCCGTTTGCCTTGCGCACGACTACAGGGTTAGCCAACCACGTAGGATGGAGCACTCCTCTGACAAGGCCTGCTGCTTCCAATTTGTTGATTTCTTCTGCGATGAATTCTTGGCGCTCCACTGCCTGCTTCCTGACTTTCTGCTTGACGGGCCACGCATGAGGACAGACGGCAAGATGGTGCTCAATTACTTTCCTGGGAACACCGGGGATGCAAGACGGTTTCCACGCAAATACTTCAACGTTCGCCTGCAGGCAAGCAACGAGCGCGCTTTCCTATTTAGGGTCGAGAGTGGCACTGATGGTGAAGGTACCAACAGTGCCATCCTCCTTGGCGGACACCTTCTTGGTCTCTGGTGGAGCTGCCATTGTCTTCTTACACTTGCCAGTGGAGCTCGATGGTGCGTCCTCGACGGTAGCACAGCACTCCGAAGAGGTGCGCTTGCCGGAGTGGGCATCAGAACTCTTGCCGGACTTGGTCTTCTTCTTCGCCCCGGGAGCTTCAACGGCAAGTGACTTGCGATCTGTTGCGGCTGCTGCTTCTCGGTAGATCTTGTCGGCGCAGATAAGAGCATCCTTCTTGTCGCCAGGGACAGAGATGACACTTATCGGGCCTGGCATCTTCAGCATGTTGTATGCATAGTGAGAGGCTGCCATGAATTTGGTGAGTGCTGGACGGCCGAGTATCCCATTGTAAGGCAATGGAAAGTCAGCAACGTCAAAAGTGACCCTCTCAGTCCTGAAGTTCAACTCGCTGCCAAATGTCACCGGCAACGTGATCTTTCCCTTCGGCTTGCTCCTTCCCGGATTGATTCCTTGGAATATGCCGGTCTCTTCGAGCTCGCCATTAGGGATCTAGAGTTTCTGGAGTACCGCGGAGGAGATCAGGTTCAAGCCAGCCCCGCCGTCAACTAGCATCTTAGTGACCTTGAGGTTGCGGATAGTTGGTGAAACCAACATCGGCAAGCATCCGACCGCAGTTATGCGATCAGGGTGGTCCTCAATATCAAAGATGATAGGCATGCTGGACCATTTCAGAGGCTTGCGTGACTCGACGGGTGGTTCTGCCGCATTGACTTCCCGCACCCACTGCTTGAGCTGGCGGTGTGAAGTATGCAGAGAAGCATCGCCGTCAATGCATAGGACCTCTGTGGATTTCTGGAACTCCTACTCATCGGTCTCGTCATCATCCATATCTTCATCGTCGTCGTCATCTTCATCCTTGTCGCGGCTGCGGGGAGGTCCGTCTCCTTGCTGCTGCTTGGCCTTGCCGCGGCGTCCTCCTCGGCCGGGGCGTTTCTTGCCGGCTCCTCCAGCAACTTCCTGGGCCTTCTCCTTGTCGCGTCGCTCGTATTCAGCATTTTGCTGCTCGACCTTCTTGCAACTCTGGAGGTCATGGCCCTTGGTGCGGTGGATCTTGCAGTACTGCTTGTTGGTGCCGTCCTGCTTGTCGGCAACCACAACAACCTGGTAGTTGGTGCCTGCGGCAATCCCCTCATCGGAGCTACCAGCTTTGGCTTTCTTGGCGCCACCTCCGTTGCCGGACTGCTCAACGACTAGCACATCTTTGCCTTTCTTCTTCTTGTTGTTCCGCCGCCGGTTTTTATTTGCCGGGGCAGCCTCCTCACTATCAGATCCTCCTGCTTCTGTATTCTCTCCGGGGAGTTTCCTCCCTTCCTCAGCACGTGCACACTTGTCGGCCAGGGCATATAGCTCATTGACGTCTCTGATCTTGCACATCGCCATCTCCTCCCACATCCTGCGGTTTCGCACGTTCTGATGGAACGCGCTGATTACCGCGGCAGGGTGGACATCTGGGATGTTGTGCTGTACGCGGCTGAATCTCTGAATGTACTTGCGCAGGGGCTCTCCTTCCTTCTGGGCGAGCAGATGAAGGTCGCTCTCTTGGCCATGAGGCTTGTGGCCGCCTGTAAAGGCGCCGACAAACTGATGGCATAGGTCTGCCCCAGTGTACTAGAGTAGGGGTACCATAGTATCCCGAACTTGTGCACGGGCAGCTGCAGCACCACGCGGCAAGGCTTGCCGGGTGACCGCCAAGGTCCTCCGTGGTTCCTTTGGAGCCATTCAAGAACAAAGTATTCAAGCCAAGGAGACAAGGCCCCGGCAAGAGGAGCTTGCCAGGAAGGCCAACCAAGACATCTCAAGGAACTTGCTGCGACGCGCCATGCGTCCCGGCGAGGCCTGGTGAGCGACAAGCTTCCGAACGCGACAAGACAACGACCGCGGCAAGGCGCTTGCCGCGGCAAACTAGCACTCTGTACCCACGCTCTAGCACATCCACCAACGTGTCGCCCTAAGACCTTTCCAGGCGCGCGTGGCAAGAGGCTGTGCGGCCAGCGGTGCGCGGTGGCAAGCGACGCTGACAAGATTGCCATCGTGGCAAGCGGTGGCGTCCCTGACGGTCCCTTTTTGCACTATTTGGGCGACGTAGACGGGCATTTAATGCCTTTGTCCCCTGCCGTCAGGGTTAGGTATGATACACTGTACAGGTAGTTGTACCAACCGCAATTCCTTTTCCATTTTTACCCTTGTCTACGCTGCCACCTGTCGGAGACCCCTTTAGCATATAAAAGGAGGCCCATGCGCAACGTAGAGGGGGTTCGAAGGGAGAAAAACACTCACGCTCGGTCTCGTTAGCAGCTAGTGTGTACTGTATCACTCAGCGCTCCCGAGCAAGAACTCAATACACTCAGACATGCAGCAGTAGGAGTGTTATCTCTCTGGAGAGCTCCGAAGCTGGGTAAACTGCTCGTGTGCTTCGCCTCGATCCGCTCTTCATGCGATCTCCGCCCCCGCCAAACCGAAAGGGGCTCGGTCCGCCGGTCCCATAGGTGTTCGTGGATCAGTTTCCCCGACACCCAGTGACAGAAAGGGTTGCAAGACACGTATTGTATTGTTGCCATCGAGGATAACAAGATGGGGTTTATATCATATTGCATGAGTTTATCCTTCTACATCATGTCATCTTGCTTAATGCGTTACTCTGTTCTTATGAACTTAATACTCTAGATGCATGCTGGATAGCGGTCGATGTGTGGAGTAATAGTAGTAGATGCAAGCAGGAGTCGGTCTACTTGTTATGGACGTGATGCCTATATACATGATCATGCCTAGATAATCTCATAACTATGCGCTTTTCTATCAATTGCTCGATAGTAATTTGTTCACCCACCGTAATACTTATGCTCTCGCGAGAAGCCTCTAGTGAAACCTATGGCCCCCGGGTCTATATCTTATCATATTAGCTTTCAATCTACTTTTATTTGCATCTTTACTTTTTGCATCTATATTATAAAATACCAAAAATATATTTATCTTATCATACTATCTCTATCAGATCTCACTTTCGCAAGTGGCCTGAAGGGATTGACAACCCCTTTATTGCGTTGGTTGCGAGTTCTCAGTTTGTTTGTGTAGGCGCGTGGGACTTTTGAGGAGCCTCCTACTGGATTGATACCTTGGTTCTCAAAAACTGAGGGAAATACTTACGCTACACTTGCTGCATCACCCTCTCCTCTTTGGGGAAAGCCAATGCTATCTCAAGACGTAGCAAGAATGATTTCTGGCGCCGTTGCCGGGGAGGTCTTTGCTCAAGACAAGACATACGAAGTACCTATCACAAACCCATCTCCCTCGCACGTACATTATTTGCCATTTGCCTCTCGTTTTCCTCTCCCCCACTTCACCCTTGCCGTTTTATTCGCCCTCTCTTTCCCAATCTCCTCCTCTCTTTTTGCTTGCCGTTTTTCTGTTTACTTGTGTGTTGGATTACTTGTTGCCATGGCACAAGATAATACCAAATTTTGTGATTTCTCGAATACGAATAATAATGATTTCCTTAGTACTCCAATTGCTCCTCTTAATGATGTTGAGTCTTGTGAAATCAATGCTTGTTTGCTGAATCTTGTTATGAAAGATCAATTCACCGGCCTTCCTAGTGAAGATGCCGCTACCCATCTAAATAATTTTGTTGATTTGTGTGATATGCAAAAGAAGAAAGATACGGATAACAATATTGTCAAATTGAAGTTATTTCCGTCTTCACTTAGAGATCGTGCTAAAGCTTGGTTTTCGTATTTGCCTAAAAATAGTATTGATTCTTGGAACAAGTGCAAAGAAGCTTTTATCTCTAAGTGTTTTCCTCCCGCTAAGATCATCACTCTTAGGAACGATATTATGAATTTTAAACAACTTGATCATGAGCATGTTGCCCAATCTTGGGAAAGAATGAAATTGATGCTTCGCAATTGCCCTACTCATGGTTTGAATTTATGGATGATCATACAAAATTTTTATGCCGGTTTGAACTTTGCTTCTAGAAATCTATTAGATTCGGTCGCGGGAGGCACCTTTATGGAAATCACGTTAGGAGATGCTACAAAACTTTTTGATAATATTATGGCTAATTATTCTCAATGGCACACCGAAAGATCTTCTAGTAAAAAAGTGCATGCTATAGAAGAAATCAATATTTTGAGTGGAAAGATGGATGAACTTATGAAGATGTTTGCTACTAAAAATACTCCTCTTGATCCTAATGATATGCCTTTGTCTTCCTTGATTGAGAATAATAATGAATCTATGGATGTGAATTCTGCTGGTAGGAATAGTTTTGGAAACAATGCTTATAGAGGAAATTTTAATGCTAGACCGTTCCCTAGTAATTCCTCTAATAATTATGGAAATTCCTACAATAATTCTTATGGTAATTTTAATAAGATGCCCTCTGATTTTGAGAATAGTGTGAAAGAATTTATGATTTCTCAAAAGAATTTTAATGCTTTGCTTGAAGAAAAATTGCTCAAAGTTGATGATTTGGCTAAGAACGTTGATAGACTTTCGCTTGATGTTGATTCTCTTAAACTTAGAACTTCTCCTCCTACGCATGATATCAATGAGTCTCTCAAAGTGATGAGAATTTCCATTGACGAGTGCAAGGAAAAAACCGCTAGATTGCATGCAAAGAAAGATAACTTTATAAAAGCGTGTTCTTCTAGTTTCCATGAAAATAATGATGAGGATCTTAAAGTTATTAATGCATCTCCTATTAGATCTATGTTTTGCAATATGAAATTTGATGATTATGGGACTGATGATGAATCAACTTTGCCTAGAAGGCATCCCAAGAATTCGGAGTCTTTAGATCTTAATAATAAATTTGGTAAAAGTGAGATTGGAGAATCCTCAACTTCTAATAATCTTGAACCTACTATCTCGGATTTCAAGGAATTTGACTATGATAATTGCTCTTTAAAAGGTTGTATTTCCTTGTTGCAATCCGTTGTTAATTCTCCTCATGCTTATAGTCAAAACAAAGTTTTTACCAAACATATTGTTGATGCCTTGATGCAATCTTATGATGAAAAACTTAATTTGGAAATTTCTATACCTAGAAAACTTAATGATGAGTGTGAACCTACTATAAATATTAGAATTAAAGATTATGAGTGTTTTGTTTTGTGTGATTTGGGTGCTAGTATTTCTACGATTCCGAAAACTTTATGTGATATTCTAGGTTTCCATGATCTTGAAGATTGCTCTTTGAATTTGCACCTTGCGGATTCCACCATTAAAAAGCCTATGGGAAGGATCAATGATGTTATTATTATTGCAAATATAAATTTGGTGCCCATAGATTTTATCGTTCTTGATATAGATTGCAATCTTTCTTGCCCTGCTATTCTTGGTAGACCTTTCCTTAGAACGATTGGTGCGATTATCGATATGAAAGAAGGGAACATTAGATTCCAATTTCCATTAAAGAAAGGCATGGAGCACTTTCCAAGAAAGAAAGTCAAATTACCTTATGAATCTATCATGCGTGCTACTTATGAATCAAGTGCCAAAGATGGCACTCGTTAGATCTATCTTTGCTTTTATGCCTAGCTAGGGGCGTTAAACGAAAGCGCTAGTTGGGAGGCAACCCAATTTTCTTTATGTTCTTTGTTTTTGTTCATGTTTAGTGTTAAATTTTGTTTTTACTTTCTGTTTATATGTGTTTTTATCGTTTGTTTAGTGTTTGTGCCAAGTAGAACCTATGGGATAAACTATGATGATGGTTGATTTGATTCTGCTGAAAAACAGAATCTTTGCGCTCACGAGAAAAAATTCAATAAATCACAGAAACGAGATTTTGCATTGATTTTTTTTGCTGCTAATCAATAAACAAATTTTACAGTACGTCCTGTTTTGGTAGTATTTTTAGAGTTCAGAAGTTTGCTTTAGTTACAGATTGCTACAGACTATTCTGTTTTTGACAGATTCTGTTTTTTCGTGTGTTGTTTGCTTATTTCAATGCATCTATGGCTAATAAATTAGTTTATAAACCATAAGGAAGTTGGAATACAATAGGTTTAACACCAAAATAAATAAAGAATGAGTTCATTACAGTACCTTATGTGGTGGTTTTGTTTTCTTTTACTAACGGAGCTTATAAGATTTCCTGTTGAGTTTTGTGTTGTGAAGTTTTCAAGTTTTGGGTAAAGCTTTTATGGACTATGGAATAAAGAGTGGCAAGATCCTAAGCTTGGGGATGCCCAAGGCACCCCAAGATATTCAAGAATAGCCAAAAGCCTAAGCTTGGGGATGCCCCAGGAAGGCATCCCCTCTTTCGTCTTCGTTCATTGGTAACTTTACTTGGAGCTATATTTTTATTCGCCACATGATATGTGTTTTGCTTTGAGCGTCCTGTATTATGTTGGTCTTTGCTTGTTATTTTACCACAATCATCCTTGCTGTACACACCTTTTGGGAGAATCCTATTTGATAAGAATTTGCTAGAATACTCTATGTGCTTCACTTATACCTTTTGAGCTTGTTAGTTTTTGCTCTAGTGCTTCACTTATATCTTTTGAGCTTGTTAGTTTTTGCTATAGTGCTTCACTTATATATTTTAGAGCATGGTGGTGGATTAATTTTGAAGAAATTTCTAGTCTCTCGTGCTTCACTTATATTATTTTGAGAGTCTCTTAGAACATCATGGTATTTGTTATGGTTATAATTTGGTCCTAGAATGATGAGCATCCAAGTTGGGTATAATAAAAACTATCATAGAAAGTGAATTGGATGCTATGATTAATTTGATCCTTGATAATTGTTTTGAGATATGGAGGTAGTGATACTAAAGTCATGCTTGTCGGGTGATTATGAATTTAAAGAATGCTTGTGTTGAAGTTTGTGATTGCCGTAGCATGCACGTATGGTGAACCGATTTGTGATGAAGTTGGAGCACAATTTTATTTATTGGATGTCTTCCTTATGAGTGGCAGTCGGGGACGAGCGATGGTCTTTTCCTACCAATCTATCCCCCTAGGAGCATGCGCATAGTGCTTTGGTTTTTGGTGACTTCTAAATTTTTACAACAAGTATATGAGTTCTTTTGACTAATGTTGAGTCCATGGATTACACGCACCCTTTCACCCTTCCATTATTGCTAGCCTCTCTTGTACCGTGCAACTTTCGCCGGTACTATACACCCACCATATACCATCCTCAAAACAGCCACCATACCTACCTATTATGGCATTTCCATAGCCATTCCGAGATATATTGCCATGCAACTTTCCACCGTTCCGTTTATTATGACACGTTTCATCATTGTCATATTGCTCTTTGCATGATCATGTAGTTGACATCGTATTTGTGGCAAAGCCACCATCATAATCTTCATACATGTCGCTCTTGATTCATTGCATATCCCGGTATACCGCCGGAGGCATTCACATAGAGTCATATCTTGTTCTAGCTTTGAGTTGTAATTTTTGAGTTGTAAATCCATAAAAGTGTGATGATCTCCATTATTAGAGCATTGTCCTAGTGAGGAAAGGATGATGAAGACTATGATTCCCCCACAAGTCGGGATGAGACTTCGGACTTTACAAAAAAAAAGAGAAAGGCCAAAAAGAAAAAGAAAAAAAAGAGAAGGCCAAAGAAAAGAAAAAAGAAAAAAGAAAAAAAAAGAAAAAAAGAATGAGAGAAAAGAGAGAAGGGACAATGCTACTATCTCTTTTTCCACACTTGTGCTTCAAAATAGCACCATGATCTTCAAGATAGAGAGTCTCATATGTTGTCACTTTCATATACTAGTGGGAATTTTTCATTATAGAACTTGGCTTGTATATTCCAATGATGGGCTTTCTCAAAATGCCCTAGGTCTTCGTGAGCAAGCAAGTTGGATGCACACCCACTAGTTTTCTTTGTTGAGCTTTCATATATTTATAGCTCTAGTGCATCTGTTGCATGGCAATCCCTACTCACACACATTGATATCTATTAATGGGCATCTCCATAGCCTAGTTGATGTGAGACTATCTTCTCTTTTTTTGTCTTCCCCACAACCACCATTCTATTCCACATATAGTGCTATGTCCATGGCTCACGCTCATGTATTGCGTGAAAGTTGAAAGAGTTTGAGATTATTAAAGTGTGAAACAATTGCTTGGCTCATCATCGGGGTTGTGGATGATTAAATACTTTGTGTGATGAAGATAGAGCAACAACCAGACTATATGATTTTGTAGGGATAACTTTCTTTAGCCATGTTATTTTGAGAAGACATGATTACCTTGCTTAGTATGCTTGAAGTATTACTATTTCTTATGTCAATATGAACTTTTATTTTGTATTATTTGGATCTGAACATTCATGCCACATTAAAGAAAATTACATTGAGAATTATGCTAGGTAGCATTCCACATCAAAAATTCTTTTTTTATCATTTACCTACTCGAGGACGAGCAGGAATTAAGCTTGGGGATGCTTGATACGTCTCCAACGTATCTATAATTTTTGATTGTTCCATGCTATTATATTACCTGTTTTGGATGTTTATGGGCTTTATTTTATACATTATTATCATTTTTGGGACTAACCTACTAACCGGAGGCCCAACCCATATGGATGTTTTTTGCCTATTTCAGTATTTCGAAGAAAAGGAATATCAAACGGAGTCCAAACGGAATGAAACCTTCGGGAGCGTGATTTTTGGAACGAACAAGATCCGGAGAGCTTGGAGTGCAAGTCAAGAAACAACCGGAGCCTCCACGAGATAGGAGGGGCCCCCCCTGTAGGGCATGCCCCCCTGCCTCGTGGGCCCCTCGGGCGTCGACCGATGTACTTCTTCCTCCTATATAAACCTACGAACCCCGAAAACATCCAGGGGCACCACGAAACACAATTTCCACCACTGTAACCTTCTGTATCCGCGAGATCCCATCTTGGATCCTTTGCCGGCACTCTGCCAGAGGGGGAATCGACCATGGAGGGCCTCTACATAAACATCCTTGCCCCTCCTATGAGTTGTGAGTAGTTTACCATAGACCTACGGGTCTATAGTTAGTAGCTAGATGGCGTCTTCTCTCTTTTTGGATCTCAATACAATGTTCTCCCCCTCCCTTGTGGAGATCTATTCGATGTAATCTCTTTTTGCGGTGTGTTTGTCGAGATCCGATGAATTGTGGGTTTATGATCAGATTTATCTATGGATATTAATTGAATCTTCTCTGAATTCTTTTATGTATGAACGAGTTATCTTTGCAAGTCTATTCGAATTATCGGTTTGGTTTCGCCTACTAGATTGATCTTTCTTGCCATGGGAGAAGTGCTTAGCTTTGGGTTCAATCTTGGAGTGTTCTTACCCAGTGACAGAAAGGGTTGCAAGACACGTATTGTATTGTTGCCATCGAGGATAACAAGATGGGGTTTATATCATATTGCATGAGTTTATCCTTCTACATCATGTCATCTTGCTTAATGCGTTACTCTGTTCTTATGAACTTAATACTCTAGATGCATGCTAGATAGCGGTCGATGTGTGGAGTAATAGTAGTAGATGCAGGCAGGAGTCGGTCTACTTGTTATGGACGTGATGCCTATATACATGATCATGCCTAGATAATCTCATAACTATGCGCTTTTCTATCAATTGCTCGACAGTAATTTGTTCACCCACCGTAATACTTATGCTCTCAAGAGAAGCCTCTAGTGAAACCTATGGCCCCTGGGTCTATCTCTTATCATATTTGCTTTCAATCTACTTTTATTTGCATCTTTACTTTTTGCATCTATATTATAAAATACCAAAAATATATTTATCTTATCATACTATCTCTATCAGATCTCACTTCTGCAAGTGGCCGTGAAGGGATTGACAACCCCTTTATTGCGTTGGTTGCGAGTTCTCAGTTTGTTTGTGTAGGCGCGTGGGACTTTTGAGGAGCCTCCTACTGGATTGATACCTTGGTTCTCAAAAACTGAGGGAAATACTTACGCTACACTTGCTGCATCACCCTTTCCTCTTCGGGGAAAACCAACGCTAGCTCAAGACGTAGCAAGTGCAACTCTGTGAAGATCAAGGCCATCGAGAAGATGGAGGTGCCCATCCGACTGCTGGACATACAAAAGTTCACATGCTGCCTAGCATCTCTCAGCCGTTTCATCAGTCGGCTCGGCAAGAAGGCTCTCCTCCTGTACCAGCTCATGAAGAAAACCACTTTTTTCGAGTGGAACGACAAGGCAGATGAAGCTTTCTACCAGCTCAAGAAGATGTTAACCACCCCGCCTATCCTGGCGGCCCCGACTGACAAGGAGCCCATGCTCCTCTACATCGCCGCCACCAGTTGGGTGGTCAGCACAGTCATAGTGGTGGAGCGCAAGGAGGAAGGCAAGGCACTGCTAGTCGGCCCAGGGGGCTCGCCGCCTTCTACTATGTGCCATCTCCTGCAGTCGGACAAGTAGTATGTAGGCACCAGAAAACTTCTCATTTCAGAAGCCGCAGCTCGCAGAGCGACTGTATGGTGGACAGGAGTTGCTAGAGCGGTGCCCGTACGAAAAACGGCTAAGGAAAAAAGCACGCATAGCTGAGGCTGGCATCCTGCCTACCCGACCGGCTGCTGAGCAGCCGGTCGGCCGGTTTCTACTTACCTTGCCAATGCCCCAACCGGTTAAGTACTTGCCCTCCGAAAGTAGCTAAACACTTGGCCCAACCGCAGTCCGCAGAGTGGCTGTCCGGCTGGCCAAGGATAGCAAAGGGAGAGCGGCAAAGAAAAATAGCGAGGGGCAGAAAGCAAGAAAAGTTAGAACCCGACATATAAAGCATAATTTGCGACAAAGAATATTTACATGGCATAAGGCCCATTGGCCAGCATTCAGCAGAGTTTGAAATACACCCCGCGGGTGGAATTGTGCGAATTTAACAAAGTTTTGTCGAGACCGGTAGACAGGGAAAACAAAGGCGATGGCCTAAGAAGCAGCAGAGGGTTCCAGCCGGACGGTGGAGTCGGCGGTGTCGGTTGGAGCAGCGGATGGCTAGACGGCAGAATCGGCGGCGCCGGTTGGTGGAACGGAAGGCTGGTTGGTCTCCGCTTGGTCGCCTTCAGCAGTAGTCAGCGCGCTCGAGAATGGATCGTTGCTCGAGGCACGGTCAGGCTGGGGCTGGTCGTCCGCTCCGACCTCCGGCGCGTCCTCTTCACTGTCCTTGTCCTCCGCATCCTCCCCTTCGTTGCTGGAATCAATCACCTCGGCTGAGTCCTTGCTGTCCTCCAGACTCAGCCCGAACCACTCTGGCGGCGCCTCGGTGCCTTCATCAACCAACTCCGGGATGAAGATGCTGGTGTCGGTGTAGTCGGCGATCGCCGCCTCCCGCTTGACAAGGTCGCCTTCCACCGCCACTAGCTCCTCCAGCGCCTCCTGCCGGAATGTGGTCAGCTGGGCTAGATCTAGCCCAGGGTACCACACCCTGACGAACTCCAGAGCCCGGTGCGCTCCAGCCGGGTTAGGTCATTCATGGTCCGTACCTGTGTATGTTCTTAATGGTCGCAACACTATTCCTGGACTGATGGGCACTGAGGACCCACCACCGCTTATGAATGCTTCGCCTCACCCTTATCAGCTGCCATACTACACTCTCATGCAGCAGGCTCACTTGGATGATCTGGCTGCCCAATAGGCTCAGAACGAGGAGGCTTGGAATGCCCCTGCCCCTACACAAGAGCAAATTCAGGAAAATGGTTGGAGGGCTTGGCCTGTGGTGCCCCCACCATACAGTGGCTTCAGCTTTAGGTCTTTCTTTGAGTATGATGGCCCATCTCTGATGGATGGAGTGGATCCTGAGCAAAATGTGCATGACAATCTATCTGATGTTTGGGCATCTGAAGATGAAGTTGCTGCAGTGGAGAGCCTGGCGGATGGTTTTATAAATGGAAATTTGGCTGCAAGGGAGGCTTTTGCTCGTGCTGGGGGTGACTCTGTTCATGTCACCATTATGCTGGATCATGAGCTGTTGCTGTAGATGGGCTCGATGCTTAAACGTATCTACACGCGAGCCATCACCAATGGACAAGGTGAGTCTGTTATGCTTCCTCTTAACCCTTTCCATCTGATTCAGAAACACTTGGAGGCAGCCTGTGCTCTTTGGTTGCAGAATCTGAAGCCTGAACCTGACCATATAGCCATCATTTTCAGTGCTCGCTCTCCGTTGGGTTTTTGCATTGGACCGCTGCATTTGTCTGCCTCTTCTGGTGTCATAATAGAGGCGACCCAGATTTCTGATGATACCTTGTGTCTGTCACAGGAGATCCCAATTCCTAATGTGCCATCTCATACTACAATCCAGGTTGATCTGAATGCCCAAACTACTGGCATTGCTCTGCAAGTATTGGCGTCCTCCTCTTCGTTTAATTCTACTGCAGGTCACAATACCAAGGTTCCTCTCGACACTACTGCTGTCCGGAGGAGTTCAAGATCCAACAAATATGATGGCTTCAAGATTTGCAATGCTTCTGAGGTGAAACCCAGCCGCTCGAGGGTGAAGGCCAGGATCGTCCCCACCGTCTCTGCTGTCTCCGCGGCTGCTACTCCAACTGCGTCGTGCCCTCCACCAACAACCATTCTGGAACTCCATCAGGTGGGCAATCATTGCGGCATTGCGCCTGAAGACATCTCTAATGACAAGCTGCTGGCTACCCAGCAGATTGCCTCTGATGAGACGGCCTGATTTTATTTCTGTTAATGAATAAATCGTGGAACATCCTGTCGTGGAACATCAGAGGGATTAACTCTGATAGCAAACTTTTGGCTCTTAGGAATGCTATCGACTCTAGTGGTTGTTCTGTTATATGCATTCAGGAAACCAAGCGGGAACATTTTGATTTAGCGTTTATTAAATCTTTCTGCCCCAAGCGATTGGATAAATTTGTTTTCGCGCCATCGATTGGGGCCTCGGGTGGAATTATCACTATCTGGAACAGTTCTGTTTGCATGGGCACACCTTGGCACGTGGAATCTTTTGCGGTGGGCGTTTCTTTTGTGGATAATCAGTCAAATGAGTCTTGGAATTTGGTCAATGTTTACGGCCCATGTACGGGTCAGAGACGGGTTGATTTCACCTCCTGGCTATTTGACCTCACAATACCAGATGATGAAAATTGGTTAATTTTGGGAGACTTCAATTATATACGATCCACTGAAAACAGAAATAAGCCAGCGGGAGATGCATCTGATATGCTGTTGTTCAATGAGCTTATACGTGCACAATCCTTAATGGAAATCCCAGTTATGGGTAGAGCCTTCACGTGGAGTAATATGCAGGACGACCCACTCCTAGAACAGCTTGATTGGTTCTTCTCATCATCTAATTGGACCACATCTTTCCCTAATACGATGGTGCTACCTCTGGGAAAACCAGTCTCTGACCATATTCCGTGCGTGATTTCAATCGAATCCAAAATCCCGAAGTCAAACTTTTTCGGTTTGAAAACTTCTGGATCAATCACCCTGGTTTCTCTGATGTGGTGGCCAATTCTTGGAGTAAACCATGCCATGCCTCCAATTCTGCTGCTATCGTTTGTAAGAAGCTCAAAACATTGTGCTACGACCTCAAGCGTTGGAGTAGAGGTATCTCCAAGCTGAAGATCATGATTCAAAATAGCAACAATGCTCTAGCTGATCTCGATGCTTTAGAAGACAAGAGAGTCCTGTTTGTCCAGGAAGCTAACTTCAGATATATCCTGAAAAGACACCTCAACTGTCTCCTAAAGTATCAGAATGAGTATTGGAGGAAAAGATGCACTGTTAGATATTTCAGATTTGCTGACGAGAACACTAAGCTGTTCCAATCTCTTGCTACTGAACGCTTTAGGCATAACTCAATTGCCAGCTTGCAAGATAGAGATGTTGAGGTCACTGATCATGCTGGCAAGGAAGGGGTGTTGTTCAACACTTTCAAGGAACGTTTGGGGGCCTCTAAACCCACTAACATGCGTTTTGATCTCAACCGCATCATCAAAAGGGTGGATGGCCTGGATGTGCTCTCAGCACCTTTCTTTAATAGTGAGATCGATGCTGTGATCAAAGAGATGCCTACTGACAGGGCTCCAGGTCCCGATGGTTTTAATGGTTGCTTCCTCAGAACTTGCTGGCACATTATAAAGGAAGATATCTACAAAATGTGTCACGATTTTCACGAAGGCAACCTTGATATATCCAGCATCAGTGAGGGTTATATCACTCTCATTCCAAAGATTCCATCTCCGCTTATGACTAATGATTTCAGGCCAATAACATTACTAAACTGTTGCCTGAAAATTATCACCAAAATCCTAGCCAACCGTCTGCAAAAAGTCATCCTGAAAATCATCCATAGGAACCAATATGGGTTCCTCAAGGGCCGTACCATCCAAGACTGCTTGGCGTGGTCATTCGAATACATCCACCAATGTCAAACTTCTGCGAGAGAGATTGTGTTACTGAAACTTGATTTTGCCAAAGCTTTTGATACAACCGAACATGAACCGATGCTGCAGATCATGAAACACATGGGCTTTGATGACAGGTGGCTCGGCTGGATGAGGTCCATTTTTGCTTCCGGGGTTTCTTCGATTCTTCTGAATGAAGTGCCTGGAAGAAAATTTCTGTGCAAATGTGGTGTGAGACAGGGCGACCCGTTGTCACCACTCATATTTGTTTTGGCGGCTGACCTACTTCAAGCGGCTACTAATGATGCATACACCCAAGGTTTAATTGAGCTACCCTTTCCATCCAACCGGAGAGGGGATTACCTAGTGATCCAATACGCCGACGACACGATCCTGGTCATGCCTGCTTGCCCAGACCAAGCTGCCCGTATGAAGTCCATTCTGGTTGATTATGTTGAGTCAGTTGGCCTGAAAATAAAATTTCACAAATCAACATTGATTCCAATCAACCTTGATCTGCAACAAGCCTTTTGGCTTCTATTTTTGGATGCATCATGGGGTCACTCCCTTTTACCTACCTCGGGCTTCCTATGGGAACCACCAAGCCAACATTGCTTGAGCTAATGCCTTTGGTGTGTGGGGTTGAGCGGAAGTTGTCCACAGCCCTGTCCCTGCTCTCAGCTGGCGCCAAACTCACATTGGTCAACTCCACCATCACTTCCATGATGATATATGCTATGTGCACAATAAAATTACATCCAAAGGTGGTTGAGCACATCGACAAGTTGCGTAAATACTGTCTGTGGGCCAAAAACACCGAGGCAGGTGTGAAAAATAATTCTTTGGCTGCATGGGATCTGGTTTGCAGGCCAAAACACAAGGGTGGGCTAGGGGTGATTGACATCAAAACCCAAAACGTGGCGCTGCTCCTAAAACATCTCTACAAATTCTACAACCGCCTTGATGTACCGTGGGTGACATTGATCTGGGACACATATTATGTGAACATGGTACCTCATGCTGCTGACCCAATCAGATCCTTCTGGTGGCGCGATATCATGCAACTCAGCCACATTTTTCGAGGGATCTCAAAAGCTGCTATAGGTGATGGGACCTCTGTGCTATTCTGGAAGGACGTATGGCTTGCACACGACCAGGAATCCCCGCTCTCCGAGATCTACCCTAGTGCTTTCTCATTTGCCACAAATGAGGATGAATCCGTCTGCACTACTTTGCAAGCGACAAACCCTGCCACGCTCTTTCATCTGCCACTCTCCGCGCAAGCGAGAGAGGAAGTAAGGGAGATTCAGGGAGGCTCCTCGCATGTTGTTCCTGTGAGGGGTGAAGCAGATGTTTGGATTAGTACCATCAATGCAAAATTCTCAGCCAAAAGTTACTACAACCACTACTTTAGGGAGATGATCGCCGATGAGGCATTCACATGGCTCTGGAGATCCAAGAACCCCATAAAATTCAAAATGTTTGGCTGGTTGCTGCTGGTTGACCGCCTAAACACAAGAAACATGTTGAAGCGGAGGCACTATGTTGTGGCAAACAACAATTATGCCTGTTTGCTCTGCCAGAATCCTCCTGAGGAAACAGTTGAGCACCCATTTTTCAACTGCCCCTTTAGCCGACGTTGTTGGGACAAGGTCGGTCTGACATGGCCGCATGATGGCAACAAAATTTCCATCTTGCATGAAGGTAAAAACGTTGGAGGCAACCCTTGTTCATGGATATTTTTTTGATGGCCGCCTGGAGCATATGGAAGGAGAGGAACAATGAGTTCTTCAGGGGAGTGCCGCACTCTTTCGCTGCATGGATTGATAGATTCAAACATCTGTTGGGCCTCCTTGCTCATAATTGTAAAGAAGAGTTTCGTCCCTTCTTAAGCACTTTCACACATAACTTGTAGGAGGCGCAAGTAGCTTACCTTTTTCGTTGTACATGTAGGGTGCTGGGGGACCCTGCTAAACCCCCATGTAAACATGTAACACCCATCTGTGAGTAATACAAAGTCAGTGGGAGCCTCTCCCACTGTCATTCATCGTCAAAAAAAAGAGCCCTTCCAGGCCTCCAGGCGGCCGGCCGCCACCTCCAGCCAGTCGACAGTCCGACTGGGTGTGCGCGGAGCGGGCATGCCTGGCCAGAGGGCGGAAATCGCCTGGGCCTTGACGCGTTGAAGACGATGCAGCATCTGGTGAGCCGGCCGAAGGCGGGCCTGGATGCTGAGAAGCTGCTCGTTAAGGGTCCGGGGAGCGTCGGTGGCAATCTGCATGCCCTCTGACCTCCGCTCCTCGCGAGAAGCCTCAATGGCCTGAATCGCGGAAACAGAGTGGCCTGGGAAGAAGTCTGCTTGGATGAAAAAAATCAAAGAAGACAGAAGTTAAAAACAGACGGTCGGCCTAAGCAGAGGCCGGCAGCTCAAAGAAAGAAAAAAGAGGAAACTTAGCGTTGACCATGTCCTCGATACTGCTGAAGCCGGCAGTCAGATGCGCCTCCTTGTCGGCCCAGATGGAGCGCTCGATCTCAAACTCAGCAAGGAGGTCGGTCTCTTTCGTCTTCGCCTCCTTCTGAGTCGTCTGTAGACGCTTCGTCTGCTCCGCCAGCTGCGTGACCAGTCGGTCATGCTCCTCGGCCAGCTTACTGCACTCCGCCTCCTTGGCGCGCATCGCAGTGTTGGTTTCGCCTAGCTGCTGCTGCAAGGAGGCGTTGGCCTCTTCCAAGAGAGAAGAAGGCAAAGGACGTCAACATTTTATAAGGAAGGGATACAGTTGCTGGGGAGATCCAGCCTGACTGCTCAGCAGTCGGTCTGGATCTCGAGGACTACAGCCTGCGGGTGCGCCATCTCGCCCCCATAGAAGAAAGAAATTATCAATGATCAACCAAAGAAATACAGTTGTCGGGGAGATCCGGCCCGACTGCTCAGCAGTCGGCCCGAATCTCGGGGACTACAGCCCGCGGGTGCGCCAGCGCGCCCCCGCAGGAAGGGGAAAGCCAATACTTACTCCGGCTCTCTGACATGTTGGCGGTCTGCCTCTCTAGCTCCCAGACTCCGGAGTTGAAGGTGGCCGCGCGAAGGTTGTGGTAATCGTGTAATAGAAATGCCAGAAGGAGTTAGCACCTAGTGCTTGCAAAGTTAAAGTTCCGGACCGCCTGCTCAGCAGCTGGCCCGAAACTTGCGGACTACACCTAGTGGGTGCGCTAGCGCGCCCCCACCAAGAAATAAAAAGATCAAAACAAAGAAGCGAGAAGCATACCCGGATGGCTGCTCGTGAGTTCCGGAACGCCTCATTGCACCGCTTGAGGGCGTTGGCTTCAGCCCGGAGCTTGGCCTGGACGTCAAGGGCCACCTGGTTCAAGGCCCCCGTGCCACCTCCGTGCACCTAGCCAGAGGGTGCGGTGCTAGTCGCTTCGATGTCCGGAACCGATGAGCTCGCGGCGCCGGCCTCCAGCATTCGCGGTGCCGAGACCGCCTTCGCGAGATGACGACGCACAGGTGTGTGGGCCTCAGGAGTCGGGCCCATCACCACCTCATTCCTGGCTGGTGGTGCTGGCGGGGCGGCCGGCTGCTCGTCCCATGCTCCACCAGTCGGCGGTGGCGGAGGCATGACAACGTCCGGCATGGCGACATCGCCGCCTTCCCTCTCCATGACCGGCTGCTCGCCGCCGGCTTCCCTGGTCGATGCCACGAACTCTGGTGGAGGTGGCGCGGAGTTCAGGGGAACGACGAGCAGCGGCTCGTGACGGTGCTCGGCCTCCGCAAGCCGCTCCTTCTCCACGGCAGCAGCTTCCGCCTCCGCCAGCTTCTTCAGCATGGATGCCTCCGCCTTGTCAGCCTCCGCCCTCTCCAGGCGGGCGGCTTCCTGCTCCTCGGGCACCTCTCGCGCGTTTTGCTCCTACGCCTCCTGGAGGTCGGCGGCCGGATCGATTCGTCAGGTGGTGGTGGAGGTCTCCGTCGACCTGATGATAGAGGCGGTGGTCGACATGTCGAGGGAAAGCGGGGCCCTGAGACAAAAAAGCAAAGCAAAGAAATTTCAGGCCAGATCAACAAGGAGGAAGCCAAGGGAATACACAGAGGAGGTACTTACACCGACACCATGGGCGGCGCCTTTGGAAGCTTCTGGAACTTGGCCACCTTTGCTGCGGCCTCTTTCCGCCTGGTCGCAGCGGCCGGGTTCTTGGGCTTCTTCGGCACGCTGCCGAATAGGGTGGCGCCCTGTTTCTGTTTGCGCTTGCCACCTCGGGCGGCCGGCCCGGTGGAGGGGCCCGCGCCTGTATTGATGGCGCCCCACGCAGGGCGCGGCACGTCTTCATCATCGTCGTCGTCAGGCCAGGTCTCCACGCCTCCCCCTTCTTTGGAGCCGCCTGCTCCGTCGCCGCCGCCTACGGCATCGTCCCCCAAGGCGGCCGCCCCCAAGTCGGGGTCGTCCACGTCGCTCACCTCCCGGTCCGACTGGTAGTTACCACTTGGCCTCATGATGGCGGCCGTCGCCGAAGACATGTAGATCTGCGCTCCAAAGAAAGACCACTCAATACCAAGACTAAGATCAAGGCAAGAACTAAAAAGGGAAAGCTAAGAGACTTACGGCAGGCCGCGGGTTGTCGCGGGAGTAGGGCCGCTTGCCGAACTGCCAGGACTCCTCCGACACCTTGAGGTCGGTGATCTCATTCACCATTAGGGCCACCTCGGCATGCGGCATCTTCTTGTGCACCTCCGACTGGGTTCGCAGTGCCCACTCATCCGATAGATCAGATGAGGGCGGCTTTGGAGCGGGAGAACCCGGCGCTCGACAAAGGCAAACAGCAAGTCGGCCGCCACGAGACCCTCTGTCTCTGTCAGCTCCCGGAGCTGGTTGATGGCGGCGGCCGTCTCAGCCTGTACGGGCTTCGGCTTGTAGTGCCAGTTGGCCCGAGGCCCAACAGGGGGGCCAGCCTTGTAAGGTGGCAGGTTGACGAAGTCGACTGCTGGGTCGACGTTCCCCATGTAAAAGTATGATTGCTGCCACAGTTTCACCGACTGTGACAACTTGATGGCCGGGAGGGCATTCTTCTTCGACGGCCGGCACACGGCGAGGAAAGCACCGCACTCAGCCGCCGTCTCCTTGGCGGAGGTGCCCAGTTTGGCGTAGAAGAAAGCTCCCCACAGATCGATGGTGGGGAGGAAGCCGAGGTAGCCCTCGCACGCCGTGACGAAGGCGGACAACAGCATCACGGTGTTGGGCGTTAAGTGGTGCGGCTGGAGGTGGCAAAAATCCATGAATGAGCGGAGGAACCTGCTCACCGGGAGGCCGAAGCCGCGGAGGAAATGAGAGCGGAAGACGACCCGCTCGTTCTCCTGTGGCGCCGACGAGATCTCCTCCCGCGGTGGCACTCACACCTTGACGAAGGCCGCGTTGGGCATCCGGCGCGTGGCCCGGAGGAAGGTGAGGTGATCCTCGATCACCATCTAGCCGTCCCAGTATCCTCACTTCTCGCACGCCATGGCGTCCGAGCGGAGCTGCATGGGGAGGGGGAGCTCGATGACGGCGAGCTGCGGCGGCGCTGCAGCGAGCACGGAGCAGCAGCAACAGAGACAGGAGGAAGAAAGAGCGGGGAGGAGGGCGCGCGTGCTCCGCCGCTCCCCCGTCTCCCTTACTTATAGCCCTCGGGCTACGAAGCCGAGGGGGCGGGACATGGGATCATGGGATTAACTGCGCCCATGACCCCACGCCCCCCCGATTACTACGCATGGTTACTACACAGTAACTCCCGTGGGAATCGCAACCGCCCGCCTTGGCCGCAGCGGATCCGCTTGCGCGCCGAGGCCCAGTGGTGGCAGGTGTCGGTGTCAAAACCGGCGGATCTCGGGTAGGGGGTCCCGAACTGTGCATCTATGTCAGGACCCCGACTTGATGTCACATCGATCTAGCCGGTAACACTTCATATCACTTTGCGGCCTCACGCACGGTATTCCCACGGGTGTCGCCTTACCTTTGCCCGGGACCGTTTGCGCCTTTTGGCTCACGTATATGATAGTGTCGCTAGCATCCATATGATAAAGAGCCCAGGCTGACATGACTAGTTGTAAACCCAAAGTGGCACAGACTTACAGGGACAGGCATCCATGACCCAGCTTCGAACGTGTCGGTCATCAGCAAGTGGGTCCGGGCTGTAGCACTGGGCTAGCAGGACTCCGGTAAACCGGGCTGTAGCGGGCTAACAGGACTCCGGTACTCAAAGCGTGACATTTCCCCGAAGGGACAGACACAGGAACGAAGAAGGACACATGCCGGCCAGCCTAAGTGTTCCAGAGCAGTAGCAAGCTACCATGGCTCAGCGGTAACACTAGGAGACATTTCCCGGTAAGAGAGGCTACTAAAGATAAACAACTAGATAGTCAGATCCCACACATACCAAGCATTTCAATCATACACACAATATGCTCGATATGTGCAAATACAACGAAGCATCACAACATGACTCTATGACACAAATACTTTATTTAAGGCTAAGGGAGCCATACATATCATACACAAAGGTACGGATCTCACGACCCAACATACAAGTCATACAGTCATACAAGCCAACAGCGGAAGTACTTTGTCTGGGTACAGACAACTAGTAAAATAAAAGAGGCTTGGAAGCCTAACTATACTACGTGGTCCATCACAAGCTCAGGGTCACCACCTGGGTCTTTAGCCTACTCGTTGATGTCAACGTCTACATAGAACCCATCAGAAGGGGTTGCAGCGTCTTCTGTAAAAATGTAGATTATAGCAACATGAGTACAAAGGTACTCAGCAAGACTTACATCAGATCCTACATACATGCATAGTATCAAGAAGGGTCGGTGGAGTTATTGCAGCAAGCCAGCTTTGACTCTTGGCTAGACTATCCTACGATACTCCAACTTGAAATAGTTTTGCGCACACGAGTCCACTACTCACCACTTCAATACACTACCGAGGATCCACCTCCGTCTTCCTACGGAATCCTCAGCACTCACACTTATCTTGAGGCTTTTAACAGTTTCCATTTACTTGTCTATGAACTGTATAGGCAACCAAGTAGTCCTTTACCGCGGACGCGGCTATTCGAATAGATCATGATAACCCTGCAGGGGTGTACTTCTTCATACACGCTCTCACCTCTTACCGTCGCTTACACGACATGTACTCGGCAACCTTCAAGCGGAAGCCCAACGTGGGTGTCGGCCACGACCTACCTAATCACCTAAGCCTCCAGTCCAGGTTTATCGCCTATTCAGGTTCCATCCGCAGGGAGTCCGGCCGAGGTTTCCCATACGGCCCCGAACGATGTGAACAGGGTTCCTGAGATACCTAACGGGTATTCGGTACACCGTGCCACGTACCTATCGCATCACAGCCCACCCCTACGGTCAGCGCTGTCCACGGCCTCCAGTAGGCTACAAACACCAGAAACTACTTGCAACTCCTGGACGGAGAACTAGGGTGAATAAGAAGTCGAGAGGGTCCATTGGTTTCGGGCCCAATGCATGGTAGTAGCTGATTCTTAAATCACACATACAGATCTCAGTGCTTAAGGTCGTCTTCAATGAAACAACCCACCATGTACTCCTACATGGCCTCTCATCGATACCTCTACCAAATCGTGTTCACCACACAACTCTCATTACCGACATAATCATTTCACTCTAGCCCATCACCCAGATGAACCAGACCTGACACGACTCTAAGCATAGCAGGCTTAGCAAGGTAGGAACAACACATACATATGGCTCAATCAACTCCTACACATGCTAGTGGGTTTCATCTAGTTACTGTGGCAATGACAGGTCATGCAGAGGAAATGGGTTCAACTACCGTAACACACAGCAGTTTGAATCGCGTTGTCTTAATGCAGTAAAAGAGAGCAGGAGCGAGAACATGGGATTGTATCGATATGATCAGATGGTTGGTTGCTTGCCTGATGGTTCGTTGCACGGATACGGTTCTTCGTTAGGGTAATCACGGTACTCCTCGGGGACAGATCCTGTCGCAAAGGACATCGATACACAAACATCACCAAACAATATGCAACAATATGATGCATGCATGAAACATGGCAATATGAGTGTGTTGGGCTAATGCAACTAAAACCAGAAGGGTTTGAACAAATTTGAATCAAGGATTCAAATTTCAAATTCAAATATGGCCTTTTAAAGTGCATTTTCTTGTTCTGATTAAAACATCAACTTAACTTGTTTGATCATGCACGGAAATGGTACAGATGGATAGATTGGATTTTTCTGATCATTTTTCATATATAATTTGTCCAATTTGGAGTTACAGAATAAAAGTTATGAATTTTTGAAGTTTAATTAATATTCTGGAATTTCCTGATTTAATTTAAATCCAGAAATTCAATTACTGCGTCAGCCTGACGTCAGTGTGACGTCAGCAGGTCAACTGCGGCTGGCTGAAGTCAAACCTGACGTGTGGGGGCCACATGTCAGTGACAGGGGGGTTAAACAGATTTAAATTAATTCTAATTACTAATTAGTGGCGCTGGGGCCCACTGTCAGTGTCAGGGGGGTTGACTAACAGTAGTTAGCGCTAACCTAACCATCTGGCCGACAGGGCCCACGCGTTAGTGACCCTGGGGGGGTCAAACCCCAGGTCGGTCAAGTCAAACCCCACCGGCGACATGACGCCGGCGAGATCCGAGACGGCGGCAAGAGTGCTTTTTGCCATTCCGGCGACCAAATGGACGGCGGAAGGCATCTACGTGTTGCTGAGGTTGAGCCGTGTCTATTGGTGGTGGTGGTTGGGCTCGGGGTGGCCGGAGTTGACGGCGGCGAGCTCGGCTGCGGCGGCCGGAGTTCGGGTGCGGTCGGGATCAGTGTTGCAGGGGGTTTGGGGAGGCGTTGGTGCGTTCTACGTGCTCCTGGTGATGTGTGGAGCACGATGGTGTGCTCGGTTGGGCGCTACGGCGACCGTGGCCACGACGGCGACATCGCCGGTGGCGTGGAGCTCTCGGTCGAGGTGGAGCTAGGGCCTAGAGGTCGGGAGAGACCAGGGAAGAAGGGGGAAACGCTCCGGGGGCTCACCGCGGTTGCAGTGGGCGTCGAAGCGGGCTCGAGGACGCGCCGGAGACGACGAATTTGACGGCGACGGTGGTCGGAGTCCTAAGAGGGGAACGGCGACGTGGCGGCGATGCAGGGCTTCCGGGGAGCTATGGAGCGGTGGGGAGGAAGAGGGAGTTGTGGCGGAGCTTCTGAGCTAGTCGGGGGAGCGAGGGGTGGTCGGAGACGACTGCTACGGCGAACGGTGGCGACGGTGGTGTTCGGCCGTGTGAGAGAGAGAGCGAGGGAGAGGAAGGAGAGAGCCGGGGAGAGTGAGAGAGAGCAGGGGGATCGGGACGGGCTGCGGGCGTCGTCCACGCGGCCAGGAGGGCGTCGGCAAGCAGGAGGTGGCCGCGCGGCCGTGCGCGCGCGAGCACGCAGCAGCTTCGGGGCGAGGGGAGGAAGACGACGGGGAGCTACAGTGCTGGGCTGGGTCGGTTGCTGGCTAGGCCGGCCAGCTGGCTGGGCCACACAGGTAAGTCTTCCCCTTTCTTTTCTGTTTTCTGTTTTTATTTAATATATCTGCAACTTTGTTGAAATAAATAAAATACCTAGGCAACTTTAAAAATCACCAAACTATTCCTGGTCCATAGTTGGATTATTTCCAACATGAAACATTTTAGTTTGGAGATATTTGAGCATTTAAATATTTTAAATGCCCAAAATCAAATATTTATGATTTAATTCAAAAACCCTAGGATGGCCTAGGAAAATGTGCACCACTTTTGGCAGAGGTTCTGAACCAAGACAAAAATGATGGGCATTTTAGAAGGGCATTTCAGGTTCATTGAAAATTATTTTAGTAAACCCTAGTTAGTTTCAGAGGGGACTGGGGGTTCTGTCATCCCCATTTCAAGTTTCTGATGAATGAGTAAACATGATGCAACACTCTAATGCATGACTAGCTAGGGTGTGACAACTCACCCCCACTCAAAAGAATCTCGTCCCGAGATTTGGGTTCCTCCGAGAAGAAGGCGGGATACTCGAGTCGAAGACGATCCTCCCTTTCCCAAGTTGCTTCATCTTCAGAATGGTGTGACCATTGAACTTTGAGAAACTTGATGTTATGACGTCGGGTGGTACGCTCGGCCTGATCGAGGATACGAATGGGGTACTCTCGATATGTAAGATCATCTTGGAGATCAAGCGTTTCGTGGTCCACTTCACGGATAGGATCCGAGAAGCAACGCCTGAGTTGAGAAACGTGGAAGACATCGTGAACTCTGGAGAGATGCGGAGGTAGTTCCAACTGGTAGGCAACTTCTCCTCGTTTGGCAAGAATGCGAAAAGGTCCAATGTAACGAGGAGCCAATTTGCCTTTGATACCGAAACGATGGGTTCCCTTCAGAGGGGTGACCCGAAGGTAAGCCTTCTCGTCAACCTCGAAAGTCATAGCCTTATGTTTTCGGTCATATTGACTCTTTTGACGGGATTGGGCTGCTTTCAACTTTTCACGAACGATACGAACTTGATCTTCCGCTTCCTGAATCATGTCCGGGCCAAAGAATTGTCTTTCCCCGGTCTCTGACTAGTTAAGGGGTGTTCGACATCGTCGTCCATAGAGAACTTCAAAAGGGGCTTTACCCAAGCTAGATTGATAGCTGTTGTTGTAAGCGAATTCGGCAAATGGAAGGCACTTCTCCCAGTCCATTCCGAAAGAGATAACGGAGGCTCGAAGCATGTCTTCTAGAATTTGCTTGACGCATTCCACTTGACCACTTGACTGAGGGTGGAAAGCGGTGCTAAAGAAGAGACGGGTTCCCATAGCATTTTGGAAGCTTTCCCAAAATCGAGAGGTGAAAAGACTTCCTCGATCCGAATTGATTTCCAAAGGGACACCATGGAGGGACACTATCCGGGAGATGTATAAGTCTGCCAGTTGACTAGCGGTTATACTCTCACGAACAGGTAAGAAATGAGCTACTTTGGAAAGACGATCGACCACGACGAAAATAGCATTATTCCCTCTTTTGGTTCTGGGAAAGCCGGTAATGAAATCCATACCAATTTTATCCCATTTCCATTCAGGAATAGCTAAGGGTTGAAGGGTGCCAGCAGGCCGTTGATGCTCTGCTTTTACACGACGACAGACGTCGCAATTAGCAATATACTGAGCGATTTCTCTCTTCATCCTAGTCCACCAGAACCTCTGGCATAGGTCCTGATACATCTTAGTACTACCGGGATGAATGGTGAGAGGAGATTCATGAGCTTCCTTAAGGATTAATCGCCTTAGGTTGCGCACCTTGGGAACCACTAGTCGATCCCCGAAGTATACGACTCCTTGATCATTAACGGAGAAACAATTCGCAATTCCTTTCTGAATGTTTCTCTTGATGCGGGAGATTCCCGGATCTACCTTCTGTGCTTTGATAATTTGATCCGTAAGGGTAGGTTTTGCCACCAAGGTGGAGAGAAAACCTTGAGGTACAATGTGAAGGTTAAGCTTCCGAAATTCCTCATGGAGAAGCGGTTGACTTTGTTGTAACATCAGGTTGTTACAATAAGATTTACGACTTAGCGCATCAGCCATGACGTTGGCTTTCCCTGGGGTATAGGTTATTCCTAGGTCGAAGTCTGTGATCAACTCAACCCAACGTCTCTGCCTGAGATTCAAATCCGGTTGGGTGAAGATGTACTTCAGACTTTGGTGATCAGTGAATATTTCGCAATGATTACCGAGGAGGTAATGTCGCCAGGTCTTAAGTGCATAGACTACGGCTGCAAGCTCTAGATCATGAGTAGGATAATTCTCCTCATGTGGGTGCAATTGCCATGAAGCGTAAGCAATTACGTGTCGATCTTGCATGAGAATGCAACCTAGTCCTTGTCGCGAGGCGTCGCAGTAGATAACAAAGTCTTTGGAGAAGTCTGGCGGTACCAGTACAGGAGCAGAGGTCAGGCGTCTTTTCAGTTCCTGAAAGCTGTGCTCACATTGTGGAGTCCATTCGAACTTCTTATCTTTCTTGAGGAGTTCGGTTAGAGGTTTAGCAACTTTGGAGAAGTTCTCGACAAAGCGACGACAATAGCTCGCTAAGCCTAGAAAACTCCGAACTTGCTTGACCGATTCGGGTGGAGTCCAATCAAGGACGGCTTGAACTCGCTCAGGGTTAACAGCAATACCTTTACCAGATATTACATGACCCAGATAGGTCACTTCTGACAACCAGAATTCACATTTTGAAAATTTGGCATAAAGGCGATGCTCTCGAAGTTTCTTCAACACTAGCCTTAGATGTTCGGCATGTTCTTCCTTGTTCTTGGAGTAGATGAGTATATCATCGAGATAAACTACGACGAATTTATCCAAATACTCCATGAAGATTGAGTTCATTAACCGAGAAAAGGTGGCTGGAGCGTTGGTTAAACCGAAGGACATGACGGTGTACTCGTATTGGCCATAACGAGTAACAAAGGCCGTTTTAGGAATGTCCCCGTTTCTGATTTTGATTTGATGGTAGCCCAACCTCTAATCCATCTTGGAGAAGACTGAGGATCCAGCGAGCTGATCATACAGGTCGTTGATCCTGGGAAGCGGGTATTTGTTCTTGATTGTGACCAAATTGACAGGTCGGTAATCTACAACCATTCGGTCCGTACCATCCTTCTTCTTGACGAATAGGACGGGGCAAGCCCACGGAGATGAACTAGGGCGGATGAAACCCTTTTTCAAGGATTCATCGAGTTGCTTCTTAAGCTCGGCTAGTTCTAGGGGTGCCATCTTATAAGGTCTTCTAGCAATCGGAACGGTTCCTGGAATGAGGTCTATTACGAACTCAACATCCCTGTCAGGTGGAACACCTGGCAATTCCTCTGGAAAGACATCCGGGAAGTCACAGACTACCGGCACGTCCTCAAGGTCTGGCAAGGGGCTGGCGTTAAGAGAATATAATTGTCGCTTGGCTATTCGGGTCAAGACATTGACTATCTTTCCCGAAGGATGGGTGAGTTGAACAGTCCTAGAGAAGCAATCAATTTTGGCTTGATGAGCTGACATCCAGTCCATACCCAAAATGATATTAATATCTGAAGATTTAAGGGCTATCAAAGATGCGAGAAAAACAAGTCTATCGACTTGGATTTCATTTCCCTGGCTTACTCTAGAAGTTTGCCATTTGGATCCCGGAGTTTGAATTACCATAGAGGATGGCAAGTCACAGAATGCAACGTTATGCAAACGAGCATAATTTTCAGATATAAAAGAATGAGAGGCTCCTGTATCGAAAAGAACAGATGCTGGGTGGCAATTAACAAGAAGCGTACCGAGAACGACGTTGGGGTCCTCTTGAGCTTCTTCGGCAGAGATACAGTTGACATGGCCACGTGAAGCGGTGACCGGTTTAGCGTGGAATACTTTCCCTGTCGGCTTGCCACGGCCAACAGCTTTAGCAGATTGATTGGGGTTGGTCTGGGGGCATTCACGCATATAGTGACCAGATTCCCCACACTTGAAACAAGTCACGGAACTGGTACGTGGAGGAGCATTGTTAGATGGACCCCCATAGGGCTTGGCCGGTGCAGACTGTTGAACAGGGCGAGGCGCCTGGAAAGATGGCCTCGGTGTGAACCTGGGTGGCAGGGCGGTGTTGGGTACCCACACGCGGCGCTTCTGAGGACCAGCATCGGATGAGGAACCCATGTCATGTCCATGCTTGCGTGTTGCGTCATAGTCAGTCTGACCAGTTTCAGCACTGATGGCTTTGTTGACAAGTTTCGAAAAAGATGTGCACTCATGCAGACGGAGGTCGCGGCGAAGCTCAGGACTAAGGCCCTTACGGAACCTTGCTTGCTTCTTGGCGTCAGTAGACACTTCCTCAGTTGCATATCGGGCGAGATTACCAAACTCTCTGCTATAGGCATCCACAGAAAGACGGCCTTGGGTGAAACTGCAAAATTCTTCACGTTTACGGTCCATGAGACCCTCCGGAATGTGATGTTCACGGAAAGCCTCGCTGAACTCAGCCCAAGTAGTGACATGGCCCGCTGGGCGCATAGCTCCATAATTCTCCCACCATAGACTGGCGGGGCCTTCAAGATGATATGCGGCAAAGGTGACCTTGTCAGCCTCCGCTACCAGCGCGGAACGCAGCTTGTGAGAGATACTGCGAAGCCAGTCATCAGCGTCGAGAGGCTCGACGGAGTGGTGGAATGTGGGTGGATGTAATTTGATAAAATCACTGAGTGACACCACGTTAGCCCTTTGATGGTGTGCTGTATTCTGTTCAATACGCTCCAACAAACGGTTTGTCTCCCGCTTGTTTCTCTCAGCTTCCATCATCACCTCGGCTAGTGAAGGAGGATGAGGCAGATTTTCATTCCTGGCTTCACTGCCTTCGGCCTGCTCTTGGGAAGCAGGGTTGGCGCGCGTGTTGACCATCCTAGGTAAACAAGACAATGATTTAGTCAGAATGATAAAATTCCGACATAGGATACATAAGGTAAGGAATAACTCGGAATGCAAGATGATCATCCGTATGACATGGTAGATACAGAAACTGCTTCTTTATTCCATCGTCATACACACCATACAAGGTTTAGTACAAGACCAAACAAAGTACTATTACGGTGAGAAAAGGATTACATCTCATCGGAGGCATTCCAAGCTCCTATACATTATTTTTCTACATCTCCGGAAGGAGTACAAACTAGGTCATATCCCACGAGTCACGCGGAATGATAGACGACACAACTAGTGCGAACTAGGGATACTATCACTAACTCAGACCGATCCGTAGTAGTCCTCGTAGAAGTCACCTCCATAGCCTGGAAGCTCAACATGTTCATCCGGAAACAGACGATCTCGCGGAGCTTGTGGACCATAGGGGCTAGGATGAGGCCTTGGACCAACAAACGGTGGCCTGCGGGGACCGCGAGGTGGGGTGATGCCTCCTACATCACGCCAAACCATCACGTCTGGCAGAGCAGATCTCACAGGATAGAGATCGCGCATATCTGAATATCCAGCTTGCACCGCCGGTGCGAACCGAGTCCAAGTGGCCCAGTGGTCAGCACGGGTATTGAAGAGCTCTAACCTTAAGGCCCGATTTTCACAGTCCTTATCCTCGAGCATCACAGCAGTGGTGCGAGTCCGTGAATCCTCCTGAGTGGAGTCAGCATAGATAGCCTGGAGATACCCTTGTGCTCCCGGAAGTGATCCTGGCATATACCGGAAATCAGAGTCCCGAAATAAACCAGATCTGACTCGCATAATGGTCATCATAGAGTAGGCGGCATCCTGCACAGCCATCTCAATAGTAACCCCGAGTCCATAGGAGCAGTGAAGAGGCTCAGTGGATCCAGGATAAGATGGAAATATCCTGACAGTGCAGAGATACTAGCTTTGATTGAAGTCCCGGAATTGCTCTTCGACCGTGTACTCGGGATACCAGCGATATCCAGCCTCAGTCATTACCCTGACCAACTTAGCAGTATGGCCGGGTACATCTAGGCATCGAGTCAGGCGAACCACTTGATTGAGGTCGCGAGTGGCCATCTAAAAGCACAATTATAATGCAAAGGCATTAGAATTTCTAGCAAAATTTCGGCAGCATAACAGCTGTAAATGCTCAAAAAGGATATTGAGACATTTGACAAAGGATTTCGTACACACTCAACATCATCACATCAAAGTTCTGGAACCATTCTAACAACATAATGTGGTAGTAGAACTGAACTAGGCTTGTAACCATCAAACTTATAAGGTACTACTGATTAGTAACACGTGATCCTGATAGAGAGAACAGATCCTAATTCCTTAACCCCCGATGGAAGAATGGACTGACTCAGATCAGAAAGTCATAAGGTATAAGGAGTAAAAAGAGCCTTACGTTCCAACCCACAAACAATTCCCCTACATATAACTAAAGAATTTCTAGACTCAACATCGACCAGTTTGGCTTGGAGAACCTACAGGCAGTCCGGCTCTGATGCCAACGCTGTCAGGACCCCGACTCGATGTCACATCGATCTAGCTGGTAACACCTCATATCACTTTGCGGCCTCACGCACGGTATTCCCACGGGTGTCGTCTTACCTTTTCCCGGGACCGTTTGCGCCTTTTGGCTCACGTATATGATAGCGTCGCTAGCATCCATATGATAAAGAGCCCGGGCTGACATGACTAGTCGTAAACCCAAAGTGGCACAGACTTACAGGGACAGGCATCCATGACCCAGCTTCGAACGTGTCGGTCATCAGCAAGTGGGTCCGGGCTGTAGCACTGGGCTAGCAGGACTCCGGTAAACCGGGCTGTAGCGGGCTAACAGGACTCCGGTACTCAAAGCGTGACATTTCCCCGAAGGGACAGACACAGGAACGAAGAAGGACACATGCCGGCCAGCCTAAGTGTTCCAGAGCAGTAGCAAGCTACCATGGCTCAGCGGTAACACTAGGAGACATTTCCCGGTAAGAGAGGCTACTAAAGATAAACAACTAGATAGTCAGATCCCACACATACCAAGCATTTCAACCATACACACAATATGCTCGATATGTGCAAATACAACGAAGCATCACAACATGACTCTATGACACAAGTACTTTATTTAAGGCTCAGGGAGCCATACATATTATACACAAAGGTACGGGTCTCACGACCCAACATACAAGTCATACAGTCATACAAGCCAACAGCGGAAGTACTTTGTCTGGGTACAGACAACTAGTAAAATAAAAGAGGCTTGGAAGCCTAACTATACTACGTGGTCCATCACAAGCTCAGGGTCACCACCTGGGTCCTTAGCCTACTCGTTGATGTCAACGTCTACATAGAACCCATCAGAAGGGGTTGCAGCGTCTTCTGTAAAAATGTAGATTATAGCAACATGAGTACAAAAGTACTCAGCAAGACTTACATCAGATCCTACATACATGCATAGTATCAAGAAGGGTTGGTGGAGTTATTGCAGCAAGCTAGCTTTGACTCTTGGCTAGACTATCCTACGATACTCCAACTTGAAATGTTTTGCGCACACGAGTCCACTACTCACCACTTCAATACACTACCGAGGATCCACCTCCGTCTTCCTACGGAAGAGCCATCCTCGGCACTCACACTTATCTTGAGGCTTTTAGTAGTTTCCATTTACTTGTCTATGAACTGTATAGGCAACCAAGTAGTCCTTTACCGCGGACGCGGCTATTCGAATAGGTCATGTTAACCCTGCAGGGGGTACTTCTTCATACACGCTCTCACCACTTACCGTCGTTTACACGACATGTACTCGGCAACCTTCAAGCGGAAGCCCAACGTGGGTGTCGGCCACGACCTACCTAATCACCTAAGCCTCCAGTCCAGGTTTATCGCCTATTCAGGTTCCATCCGCAGGGAGTCCGGCCGAGGTTTCCCATACGGCCCCGAACGATGTGAACAGGGTTCCCGAGATACCTAACGGGTATTCGGTACACCCGGCCACGTACCTACCGCATCACAGCCCACCCCTACGGTCAGCGCTGTCCACGGCCTCCAGTAGGCTACAAACACCAGAAACTACTTGCAACTCCTGGACGGAGAACTAGGGTGAATAAGAAGTCGAGAGGGTCCATTGGTTTCGGGCCCAATGCATGGTAGTAGCTGATTCTTAAATCACACATACAGATCTCAGTGCTTAAGGTCGTCTTCAATGAAACAACCCACCATGTACTCCTACATGGCCTCTCATCGATACCTCTACCAAATCGTGTTCACCACACAACTCTCATTACCGACATAATCATTTCACTCTAGCCCATCACCCAGATGAACCAGACCTGACACGACTCTAAGCATAGCAGGCTTAGCAATGTAGGAACAACACATACATATGGCTCAATCAACTCCTACACATGCTAGTGGGTTTCATCTAGTTACTGTGGCAATGACAGGTCATGCAGAGGAAATGGGTTCAACTACCGTAACACACAGCAGTTTGAATCGCGTTGTCTTAATGCAGTAAAAGAGAGCAGGAGCGAGAACATGGGATTGTATCGATATGATCAGATGGTTGGTTGCTTGCCTGATGGTTCGTTGCACGGATACGGTTCTTCGTTAGGGTAATCACGGTACTCCTCGGGGACAGATCCTGTCGCAAAGGACATCGATACACAAACATCACCAAACAATATGCAACAATATGATGCATGCATGAAACATGGCAATATGAGTGTGTTGGGCTAATGCAACTAAAACCAGAAGGGTTTGAACAAATTTGAATCAAGGATTCAAATTTCAAATTCAAATATGGCCTTTTAAAGTGCATTTTCTTGTTCTGATTAAAACATCAACTTAACTTGTTTGATCATGCACGGAAATGGTACAGATGGATAGATTGGATTTTTCTGATCATTTTTCATATATAATTTGTCCAATTTGGAGTTACAGAATAAAAGTTATGAATTTTTGAAGTTTAATTAATATTCTGGAATTTCCTGATTTAATTTAAATCCAGAAATTCAATTACTGCGTCAGCCTGACGTCAGTGTGACGTCAGCAGGTCAACTGCGGCTGGCTGAAGTCAAACCTGACGTGTGGGGGCCACATGTCAGTGACAGGGGGGGTTAAACAGATTTAAATTAATTCTAATTACTAATTAGTGGCGCTGGGGCCCACTGTCAGTGTCAGGGGGGTTGACTAACAGTAGTTAGCGCTAACCTAACCATCTGGCCGACAGGGCCCACGCGTCAGTGACCCTGGGGGGGTCAAACCCCAGGTCGGTCAAGTCAAACCCCACCGGCGACATGACGCCGGCGAGATCCGAGACGGCAGCGAGAGTGCTTTTTTGCCATTCCGGCGACCAAATGGACGGCGGAAGGCATCTACGTGTTGCTGAGGTTGAGCCGCGTCTATTGGTGGTGGTGGTTGGGCTCGGGGTGGCCGGAGTTGACGGCGGCGAGCTCGGCTGCGGCGGCCGGAGTTCGGGTGCGGTCGGGATCAGTGTTGCAGGGGGTTTGGGGAGGCGTTGGTGCGTTCTACGTGCTCCTGGTGATGTGTGGAGCACGATGGTGTGCTCGGTTGGGCGCTACGGCGACCGTGGCCACGACGGCGACATCGCCGGCGGCGTGGAGCTCTCGGTCGAGGTGGAGCTAGGGCCTAGAGGTCGGGAGAGACCAGGGAAGAAGGGGGAAACGCTCCGGGGGCTCACCGCGGTTGCAGTGGGCGTCGAAGCGGGCTCGGGGACGCGCCGGAGACGACGAATTTGACGGCGACGGTGGTCGGAGTCCGAAGAGGGGAACGGCGACGTGGCGGCGATGCAGGGCTTCCGGGGAGCTGTGGAGCGGTGGGGAGGAAGAGGGAGTTGTGGCGGAGCTTCTGAGCTAGTCGGGGGAGCGAGGGGTGGTCGGAGACGACTGCTACGGCGAACGGTGGCGACGGTGGTGTTCGGCCGTGTGAGAGAGAGAGCAAGGGAGAGGAAGGAGAGAGCCGGGGAGAGTGAGAGAGAGCAGGGGGATCGGGACGGGCTGCGGGCGTCGTCCACGCGGCCAGGAGGGCGTCGGCAAGCAGGAGGTGGCCGCGCGGCCGTGCGCGCGCGAGCACGCAGCAGCTTCGGGGCGAGGGGAGGAAGACGACGGGGAGCTACAGTGCTGGGCTGGGTCGGTTGCTGGCTGGGCCGGCCAGCTGGCTGGGCCGCACAGGTAAGTCTTCCCCTTTCTTTTCTGTTTTCTGTTTTTATTTAATATATCTGCAACTTTGTTGAAATAAATAAAATACCTAGGCAACTTTAAAAATCACCAAACTATTCCTGGTCCATAGTTGGATTATTTCCAACATGAAACATTTTAGTTTGGAGATATTTGAGCATTTAAATATTTTATATTATTTTAAATGCCCAAAATCAAATATTTATGATTTAATTCAAAAACCCTAGGATGGCCTAGGAAAATGTGCACCACTTTTGGCAGAGGTTCTGAACCAAGACAAAAATGATGGGCATTTTAGAAGGGCATTTCAGGTTCATTGAAAATTATTTTAGTAAACCCTAGTTAGTTTCAGAGGGGACTAGGGGTTCTGTCATCCCCATTTCAAGTTTCTGATGAATGAGTAAACATGATGCAACACTCTAATGCATGACTAGCTAGGGTGTGACAATCTAAGGCTAATGGTAACAGGAGGCTGGGGACACAATGTTTACCCAGGTTCGGGCCCTCTCGATGGAGGTAATACCCTACTTCCTGCTTGATTGATCTTGATGATATGAGTATTACAAAAGTAGATCTACCACGAGATCGTAGAGGCTAAACCCTAGGAGCTAGCCTATGATTATGATTGTTCTCGTCCTACGGACTAAACCCTCCGGTTTATATAGACACCGGAGGAGGCTAGGGTTACAATGAGTCAGTTACAGAGAAGGAGATCTACATATCCGAATTGCCAAGCTTGCCTTCCACGCCAAGGAGAGTCCCATCCGGACACGGGACGAAGTCTTCAATCTTGTATCTTCATAGTCCAACAGTCCGGCCAAAGTATATAGTCCGGCTGTCCGAGGACCCCCTAATCCAGGATTCCCTCGGTAGCCCCTGAACCAGGCTTCAATGATGATGAGTCCGGCGCGCAGATTGTCTTCGGCATTGCAAGGCGGGTTCCTTCTCCGAATACTCCATAGAAGATCTTGAATAAAAGGATCGTGTCCGGATCTGCAAAATAATTTCCACATACCACCGTATCTGCTGACAATTTTTTACGACATGGTATCATACCACAGCCTGGTCATTATTCGAATCGTTTCTCTCAACTAGCTGTTGTGCATATTGCGAGGCGTTTTTTTTTGGCACGTCTTGTCGAAACAGAGATCGTGACCCCTTATCACGGAATTCTCATCAATACGGGTATGGGTAACCCAACCGCGCCATTAATCATGGCGCTTGGGGAACAAGCGAGTTTTACCAGGCAAGTGGGTAGGCGCACAGTTTCTAACGCCTCTATAAAGAGATAAGTACTCTTATTTTTTACCCATGCCTTCTGCTTCCTCTGCTCATCCATTCCCTTTCGCTTGAGCTCTAGCACCCAAGAGTTTGTCTTCTCCACCCAAAGAGGCCCTCCGGAAATGTCCGGATCTGGAGCAGGAGGCAAATGGATTACCTCTACCGTCCAGGAGAAGGATATCAAAAAGCTTTGGGAGGCCGGGTACCTGGCCAAGAAAATCGGCCACCGTCTTCCAACGGCAGGACAAATTTGTCGGAAATATGCCCTAAAGGCAATAATAAAATGGTTATTATTATATTTCCTTGTTTATGATAATTGTTTATTATCCATGCTAGAATTGAATTGATAGGAAACTCGGATACATGTGTGGATACATAGACAACACCATGTCCCTAGTAAGCCTCTAGTTGACTAGCTCGTTGATCAATAGATGGTTACGGTTTCCTGACCATGGACATTGGATGTCGTTGATAACGGGATCACATCATTAGAAGAATGATGTGATGGACAAGACCCAATCCTAAGCCTAGCACAAGATCGTGTAGTTCGTATGCTAAAGCTTTTCTAAATGTCAAGTATCTTTTCCTTAGACCATGAGATTGTGCAACTCCCGGACACCGTAGGAATGCTTTGGGTGTGCCAAACGTCACAACGTAACTGGGTGGCTATAAAGGTGCACTACGGGTATCTCCGAAAGTGTCTATTGGGTTGGCACGAATCGAGACTGGGATTTGTCACTCGTGTGACGGTGAGGTATCTCTGGGCCAACTCGGTAGGACATCATCATAATGTGCACAATGTGATCAAGGAGTTGATCGCGGGATGATGTGTTATGGAATGAGTAAAGACACTTGCCGGTAACGAGATTGAACAAGGTATCGGGATACCGACGATCGAATCTCGGGCAAGTACTATACCGGTAGACAAAGGGAATTGTATACGGGATTGATTGAATCCTTGACATCGTGCTTCATCTGATGAGATCATCGTGGAACATGTGGGAGCCAACATGGGTATCCAGATCCCGCTGTTGGTTATTGGCCGGAGAGTTGTCTCGGTCATGTCTGCATGGTTCCCGAACCCATAGGGTCTACATACTTAAGGTTCGATGACGCTAGGGTTATAGGGAATAGATATACATGGTTACCGAATGTTGTTCGGAGTCCCGGATGAGATCCCAGACGTCATGAGGAGTTCCGGAATGGTCCGGAGGTAAAGATTTATATATGGGAAGTCCTGTTTTGGTCACCGGAAAGGTTTCGGGTGCTATCGGTAACGCATCGGGACCACGGGGAGGGTCCCGGGGGTCCACCAGGTGGAGCCACCGGCCCCAGAGGGCTTCGTAGGCCAAGTGTGGGAGGGGACCAGCCCCAGGTGGGCTGGTGCGCCCCCCCCTCCCACCAAGGCCCAAGGCACGGGGAGAGTGGGTGGGGGCAAAACCCTAGGTCCAGATGGGCCTTAAGGCCCACCCTAGGGCGCCCCCCTCTCTTCCCCCCCTTGGCCGCACCCTAGATGGGTTTTTGGGGCTGCCGCCACCCCTAGGGAGGGAACCCTAGATGGGGGCGCAGCCCCTCCCCTTCCCCTATATATATTTGAGGTATTGGGGGCTGCAAAACACACGAGATGAACTCTCCCAAGGCGCAGCCCTACCTCTCTCTGTCCTCCTCTCTTGCGGTGCTTGGCGAAGCCCTGCTGGAGTGCCACGCTCCTCCATCACCACCACGCCGTTGTGCTACTGCTGGACGGAGTCTTCCCCAACCTCTCCCTCTCTCCTTGCTGGATCAAGGCACGGGAGACGTCATCGGGCTGCACGTGTGTTGAACTCGGAGGTGTTGTCCGTTCGGCACTAGGATCTTCGGTGATTTGGATCACGACGAGTACGACTCCCTCAACCCCGTTCTCTTGAACGCTTCCGCTCACGGTCTACAAGGGTATGTAGATGCACTCCTCTCTCTCGTTGCTAGTCTCTCCATAGATATATCATGGTGACTCGTAGGAAAATTTTGAATTTCTGCTACGTTCCCCAACAGTGGCATCATGAGCTAGGTTTATTGCGTAGATTCTATGCACGAGTAGAACACAAGTTGTTGTGGGCGTTGATTTTGTTCAATATGCTTACCGTTACTAGTCCTATCTTGTTTCGACGGTATTGTGGGATGAAGCGGCCCAGACCGACCTTACACGTACACTTACGTGAGACAAGTTCCACCGACTGACATGCACTTGTTGCATAAGGTGGCTAGCAGGTGCCAGTCTCTCCCACTTTAGTCGGATCGGATTCGATGAAAAGGGTCCTTATGAAGGGTAAATAGCAATTGGCATATCACATTGTGGCTTTCGCGTAGGTAAGAAACGTTCTTGCTAGAAACCCATAGCAGCCACGTAAAACATGCAAACAACAATTAGAGGACGTCTAACTTGTTTTTGCAGGGTATGCTATGTGATGTGATATGGCCAAAAAGAATGTTATCAATGATATGTGATGTATGAGATTGATCATGTTCTTGTAATAGGAATCACGACTTGCATGTCGATGAGTATGACAACCGACAGGAGCCATAGGAGTTGTCTTTATTTATTGTATGGCCTGCGTGTCACTGAATAACACCATGTAATTACTTTACTTCATTGCTAAACCGTTAGCCATAGTAGTAGAAGTAATAGTTGGCGAGACAACTTCATGGAGACACAATGATGGAGATCATTATGATGGAGATCATGGTGTCATGCCGGTGATGATGATGATCATGGAGCCCCGAAGATGGAGATCAGAAGGAGCAAAATGATATTGGTCATATCATGTCACTTTTTGATTGCATGTGATGTTTATCATGTTTATGCATCTTATTTACTTAGAACGAGGTAGTAAATAAGATGATCCCTCATGATAATTTCAAGAAAGTGTTCCCCCTAACTGTGCACCGTTGCGAAAGTTCGTTGTTTCGAAGCACCACGTGATGATCGGGTGTGATAGATTCTAACATTCACATACAATGGGTGTAAGCCAGATTTACACACGCGAAACACTTAGGTTGACTTGACGAGCCTAGCATGTATAGACATGGCCTCGGAACACAAGAGACCAAAAGGTCGAACATGAGTCGTATAGTGGATACGATCAACATGAAGATGTTCACCGATGATGACTAGTCCGTCTCACGTGATGATCGGACACGACCTAGTTGACTCAGATCATGTATTACTTAGATAACCAGAGGGATGTCTATCTGAGTGGGAGTTCATTAGATGAACTTAATTATCCTGAACATAGTCAAAAGGTCTTTGCAAATTATGTCATAGCTCGCGCTTTAGTTCTACTATTTTAGATATGTTCCTAGAGAAAATATAGTTGAAAGTTGATAGTAGCAATTATGCGGACTGGGTCCGTAAACTAAGAATTGTCCTCATTGCTGCGTAGAAGGCTTATGTCCTTAATGCACCGCTTGGTGTACTGAACCTCGAACGTCGTTTGTGGATGTTGCGAACATCTGACATACACGTTTTGATGACTACGTGATAGTTCAGTGGGTAATGTTAAATGCTTTAGAATTGAGGCACCGAAGACATTTTTGAAATTTCGCAGAACATATGAGATGTTCCACGAGCTGAAATTGGGATTGCAGGCTCGTGCCCACGTCAAGAGGTATAAGACCTCCGATGAGCTTCTTGGCCTACAAACTAAGGGAGAAAAGCTCAATCGCTGAACTTGTACTCAGATTGTCTGGGTACAACAATCACTTGAATCGAGTGGGAGTTAATCTTCCAGATGAGATAGTGATGTTTCTCCAAAGACATTGCCACCAAGCTACTAGAGCTTCGTGATGAACTATAACATATCAGGGATAGATAAGATGATCCTTGAAATATTCACGATGTTTGACACCGCAAAAATAGAAATCAAGAAGGAGAATCAATCGTTGATGGTTAGTGAAACCACTAGTTTCAAGAAGGGCAAGGGCAAGAAGGGGTACTTCATGAAACGGCAAATCAGTTGCTGCACCAGTGAAGAAACCCAGGGTTGAACCCAAACCCGAGACTAAGTGCTTCTGTAATGAGGGAACGGTCACTGACGCAGAACTACCCTAGATACTTGGTAGATGAGAAGGCTGGCAAGGTTGACAGAAGTATATTGGATATACATTGAATTAAATGTGTACTTTACTAGTACTCCTAGTAGCACCAGGGTATTAAGATACCGGTTCGGTTGCTAAGTGTTAGTAACTCGAAATAAAAGAGCTACGGAATAAACCGAGACTAGCTAAAGGTGAGATGACGATGTGTGTTGGAAGTGTTTCCAAGGTTGATGTGATCAAGCATCGCCTGATCCGTCTACCATCGAGATTGGTGTTAAACCTAAATAATTGTTATTTGGTGTTTGCGTTGAGCATAGACATGATTGGATTATGTCTATCACAATATGGTTATTCATTTAAGGAGAATAATGGTTACTTTGTTTATTTGAATAATACCTTCAATGGTCTTGCACCTACAATGAATGGTTTATTGAATCTCGATCATAGTGATACACATGTTCATACCAAAAGATATAAGATAGTAATGATAGTACCACCTACTTGTGGCACTGCCATGTAAGTCATATTGGTATAAAACGCATGAAGAAGCTCCATGTTGATGGATCTTTGGACTCACTCATTTTTTGAAAAGTTTGAGACATGCGAACCATGTCTATTGGTATGTACGCATGAAGAAACTCCATGCAGATGGATCATTTGGACTCACTTGACTTTGAATCACTTGAGACATCCAAATCATACCACATGGGCAAGATGACTGAAAAGCCTCATTTTCAGTAAGATGGAACAAGAAAGCAACTTGTTGGAAGTAACACATTTTGATGTGTGCAGTCCAATGAGTCCTAAGGCACGCAGTGGATATCGTTATGTTCTTACTTCATAGATGATTTGAGTACATGCTCAGTATATTTACTTGATGAAACACAAATCTGAATTATTGAAAGGTTCAAGTAATTTCAGAGTGAAGTTGAAGATCTTCGTGACAAGAGGATAAAAAGTCTATGATATAATCATAGAGATGAATATCTGAGTTGCGAGTTTGGTACACAATTGAGACATTGTGGAAATTGTTTCACAACTAACACCGCATGGAACACCATAGTGTGATGGTGTGTCCGAACATCATAGTTGTACCCTATTGGATATGGTGCATACCATGATGTCTCTTATCGAATTACCACTATCATTCATGGGTTAGGCATTAGAGACAACCGCATTCACTTTAAATAGGGCACCACGTAATTCCGTTGAGATGACACCGTATGAACTATGGTTTAGGGAAACCTAAGCTGTCATTCTTGAAAGTTTGGGGCTGCAACGCTTATGTGAAAAAGTTTCATCATGATAAGCTCGAACCCAAAATGGATAAATGCATCTTCATAGGATACCCAAAATGATTGGGTATACCTCCTATCTCAGATCCGGAAGCAAAAGTAATTCTTTCTAGAAACGGGTCCTTTCTCGAGGAAAAGTTTCTCTCAAAAGAATTGAGTGGGAGGATGGTGGAGACTTGAGGAGGTTATTGAACCATCACTTCAACCAGTGTGTTGCAGGGCACAGGAAGTTGTTCCTGTGGCACCTACACCAATTGAAGTGGAAGTTGATGATAGTGATCATGAAACTTCGGATCAAGTCACCACCGAACCTTGTAGGGTGACTAGGATGCGTACTACTGCAGAGTGGTACAGTAATCATGTCTTGAAGGTCATGTTGCTAGACAACAATGAACCTACGAGCTATGGAGAAGCAATGGTGGGCTCGGATTCCGAAAAATGGCTAGTGGCCATAGAATCCGAGAGAGGATCCATGTATGAAAACAAAGTGTGGACTTTGGAAGAACTACTTGATGGTCGTAAGGCTGTTGGGTACAGATGGATTTTAAAAGGAAGACGGACAATGATGGTAAGTATCACCATTAAGAAAGCTCGACTTGTCGTTAAGATGTTTTCCGACAAGTTCAAGGAGTTGACTACGATGAGACTTTCGCACTTGTAGCGATGCTAAGTGTCTGTTGGAATTATATTAGCAATTACTGCATGATTTATGAAATCTTGCAGATAGCATGTAAAAAACCATTGTTTCCTCGACGTTATTCTTGAGGAAAGGTTGTATGTGATACAACCAGAAGGTTTTGTCAATCCTGAAAGATGCCAACAAGTGTGCAAAGCTCCAGCAATCCTGCTAAGGACTGGAGTAAGCATCTCGGAGTTGGAATATATGCTTTGATGAGATGATCAAAGATTTTGGGTTTATACAAAGTTTATGAGAAACTTGTATTTCCAAAGAAGTGAGTGGGAGCACTATAGCATTTCTGATGAGTATATGTTGTTGACATATTGTTGATCGGAAATGATGTAGAATTTCTGGAAAGCATATAGGGTTGTTTGAAAAGTGTTTTTCAATGGAAAACCTAGATTAAGATACTTGAACATTGAGCATCAAGATCTATAAGGATAGATCAAAACGCTTAATAGTACTTTCAAATGAATACATACCGTGATAAGATTTTGAAGGAGTTCAAAATAGATCAGCAAAGAAGGAGTTCTTGGCTGTGTTATATGGTGTGAGTATTGAGTAAGACTCAAGACATGACCATGGCAGAAGAGAGAGAAAGGACGAAGGTCGTCCCCTATGCTTCAGACGTAGGCTCTATAGTATGCTATGCTGTGTACCGCACCGGAAGTGTGCCTTGCCATGAGTCAGTCAAGGGGTACAAGAGTGATCTAGGAATGGATCACAGGATAGCGGTCAAACTTATCCGTAGTAACTAGTGGACTAAGGAAATTATCTCGATTAAGGAGGTGGTAAAAGAGTTCGTGGTAAAGGGTTACGCCGATGCAAACTTTGACACTAATCCAGATTATTCTGAGTAGTAAACCGGATTCGTATAGTAGAACAGTTATTTGGAATAGCTCCAAATAGAGCGTGGTAGATGCATCTAGGAGATGACATAAAGATTTGAAAAGCACACACGGATCTGAAAAGTTCAGATCCATTGACTAATAACCTCTCTCACAAGCGAGATATGATCAAACCCCATGGGCGTTGATTCATTACAATCACATAGTGATGTGAACTAGATTATTGACTCTAGTGCAAGTGGGAGACTGTTGGAAATATGCCCTAGAGGCAATAATAAAATGGTTATTATTATATATCCTTGTTGATGATAATTGTTTATTATCCATGCTAGAATTGTATTGATAGGAAACTCAGATACATGTGTGGATACATAGACAACACCATGTCCCTAGTAAGCCTCTAGTTGACTAGCTCGTTGATCAATAGATGGTTACGGTTTCCTGACCATGGACATTGGATGTCGTTGATAATGGGATCACATCATTAGGAGAATGATGTGATGGACAAGACCCAATCCTAAGCCTAGCACAAGATCGTGTAGTTCGTATGCTAAAGCTTTTCTAAATGTCAAGTATCTTTTCCTTAGACCATGACATTGGGCAACTCCCGGACACCGTAAGAATGCTTTGGGTGTGCCAAACATCACAACCTAACTGGGTGGCTATAAAGGTGCACTACGGGTATCTCCGAAAGTGTCTGTTGGGTTGGCACGAATCAAGACTGGGATTTCTCACTCCGTGTGACGGTGAGGTATCTCTGGCCCACTCGGTAGGACATCATCATAATGTGCACAATGTGATCAAGGAGTTGATCGCGGGATGATGTGTTATGGAACGAGTAAAGAGACTTACTGGTAACGAGATTGAACAAGGTATCGGGATACCAACGATCGAATCTCGGGCAAGTACTATACCGGTAGACAAAGGGAATTGTATACGGGATTGATTGAGTCCTTGACATCGTGGTTCATCCGATGAGATCATCGTGGAACATGTGGGAGTCAACATGGGTATCCAGATCCCGCTGTTGGTTATTGGCCGGAGAGTTGTCTCGGTCATGTCTGCATGGTTCCCGAACCCGTAGGGTCTACACACTTAAGGTTTGATGATGCTAGGGTTATAGGGAATAGATATATGTGGTTACCGAATGTTGTTTGGAGTCTCGGATGAGATCTCGGACGTCACGAGGAGTTCCGAAATGGTCCGGAGGTAAAGATTTATATATGGGAAGTCCTGTTTTGGTCACCGAAAAGGTTTTGGGTGCTATCGGTAACGAAACCGGGACCACCGGGAGGGTCCCGGGGGTCCACCAGGTGGGGCCACCGGCCCCAGAGGGCTGCATAGGCCAAGTGTGGGAGGGGACCAGCCCCAGGTAGGCTGGTGCGCCCCCCCCCCCAAGGCGCAGGGAGAGTTGGAGGGGGCAAAACCCTAGGTCCAGATGGCCTTAAGGCCCACCCTAGGGCGCCCCCCTCTCTTCCCCCCCTTGGACGCACCCTAGATGGGTTTTTGGGGCTGCTGCCACCCCTAGGGAGGGAACCCAAGATGGGGGTGCAGCCCCTCCCCTTCCCCTATATATACTTGAGGTATTGTGGGCTGCAAAACACACGAGATGAACTCTCCCAAGGCGCAGCCCTACCTCTCTCCCTCCTCCTCTCTTGCGGTGCTTGGCAAAGCCCTGCTGGAGTGCGACGCTCCTCCATCACCACCACGCCGTTGTGATGCTGCTGGACGGAGTCTTTCCCAACTCTCCCTCTCTCCTTGCTGGATCAAGGCACGGGAGACATCACCGGGCTGCACGTGTGTTGAACACGGAGGTGTCGTCCGTTCGGCACTAGGATCTTCGGTGATTTGGATCACGATGAGTATGACTCCCTCAACCCCGTTCTCTTGAACGCTTCCGCTTGTGATCTACAAGGGTATGTAGATGCACTTGTCTCTCTTGTTGCTAGTCTCTCCATTGATAGATCTTGGTGACTCGTAGGAAAATTTTGAATTTCTGGTACGTTCCCCAACAAAATTGTCCCCACTCCGGAACCCCACGAGAGGGTTGTATTCCTCCCTCATTTTTCCGCGGGCTAGGGTTTCCCCTTCACCCATTTGTTCGCGGCATCATGTATTATTATGGGATCGATTTTCACGATCTATCCCCCAATTTCTTCCTCAACATCTCGACGTTTATCGTTGTGTGCGAGGCCTTTATCCGCATATCTCCACACTTCAGCTTATGGCTGAAGATTTTCAATGTGAAGCCAAAGGTAGTAAATGGCGAGCACGCCGAGTGCGGAGGCGCCATGGTGAGAAAGATGCCCAAGGTCACATGGCCAACAGGCACTTTCAATGATTCCATCAAGTAGTGGCATCAGCAGTGGTTTTACATCACTGAGCCGCGCGGCAAAAAGTGGGCCGCTGCTCCCGAATTCCGCTCCGGAGCCCCCCTGCGGCTTACGTCCCGGCCCAAGAAGGGCCCGAACTGTTCTTCGTCCGACGAACTATCGGTACTCCAGACGTGTGTCAAGGGTATGGAAGACAAAAATATCAAGCTCGTCATTGTAGTCCAGGTGATGTTAGTTCGCCGGATTCTTCCTTGCCAGCACCGGGCTTGCAATTTGTGGGAATACGACCCGACCGAGCACCAGACCCTACGGGAGCTCTATGGCTCCTCGCACGAGGACATCTGGAAGGTGCTTTTTAAGTCCGGCAAATCGTGGCCAGACTCCGCCGAGGACCGTGGGTACCAACTGTCCCGCCCTGCAAGTCCGGTAAGTCACTGCTATGCTTGGCAATTCATATGTTTCATTGGCATATCCCGAGGAAGACGCTTTAACGTGCTTCCCACAATTCTCTTAGGGATGGACGAAGAAGGCGGGACGGATCCACTGTTCGGCCCCACTGCCGGAAGAACCGGCCGGCCCACTTCTTACAAAGATGATGGTCCCAGCGCCTTACAAGGCGCCGAAGAAGAAGGCCGAGAAGGAGGCCAAGGAGACCAGGGGCGCTCTCCGTCGCCGCGGCGCTTCGGACTCCAAATCCGAAGACTCCAATGCCCATTCTTCCTCCGAAGAGGACGAGGAGGAGGAAGAAGATGAATTCCCCATGGGGGGAAGAAAGAAAATAATGGCGTCCACATCGTTGGAGGCCGAATCGCCTAAGAGGGGAAACCCCCCTTCTAGAGGCATCCACCATCGCTGCCGATAGCAGCCCGGAGTGGGATCCCAGGGTCCAGCCCCTGGTGAACTCGTGAGTATACACAGTCCGAACACGCCTATGCATCCAGGATCATCATGGCATAATATTTTAATCCGTGCCATACTTTTTGTAGTCCCGCGAGGTCCCGCATCGAACAATCCTCGTCGGAGGATTCATTGGGCTCGGATGCCATAGAGAGTGAGACACCCCCGAAGGCCCCTTCCCCTAAACATAGGAATGACACCGAGGTGTCGTCCCAGAAGGACCCAGACCAGGGAGGGGGGAAGACCATAAAAGCAGCGCTAAGAGGCCAAACTTAAGGGGCCGGACATATGGGAGCGAAAGCTCCCATGAGCGTCGATGGTGGGGGCGATCGTGAATTCGGCCCATAGCCGGACACAGTCTCGGAGGCCTTTAAGGCTCCAGAATCAGGCAGGCAGCCTCCCTCGGCTGGAGGGGGCGTACCTCCTCCGCCAGCAACCTCTGTCCATCCAGAGGTGCAAGGCAGTTTATCGACAGTGCTAAAAAGTGCTTCCATCGTCGATGAACACCGCGCCCTTATGGGTGCGGTGATTGAGAAGATTCAGTCTGCTGAGAGTGGACTGAATGAATCCTGCATCAGCCTTATAAAAGGCTTTGAGGTATATTGTGTGAGGTTTTGAAGAGTGTCATAGTATATATAGTAGCCCCTGATACACTGTCCGGTGAAAGAGAGAACCGGACAGAGGATCAAACTTATGTTTGCAGGAGACTCTGTTGATGATATCTACATCTCTCTTTTCTTGTATAAGCAGGCATCTGTGATGACTGTCGCCTTTCATACTACCGAAGTATCCGGACTGAGAGAGAGTTTGGAGCGGGCCGAAGAAGAACATAGCCGAGTAAAGAAGCAGTTGGAGGATAACCAAGGTATGCAAAAACCTTTGTTTCCTTCAGCACAAATGAATAAGTGTGCTTAATTAAAATATTTTTATTGTATGCCCTAGGGGCGATGGCCGAAGTTAGGGCTCTTAAGAGGGCTGTGGCCGAAGCCGAGAAGAAGGCAGCCGCGGAGTAGGCTCTTCGCGAAAAGCACAAGGCCAGGGTCATTGAAGCTGAACGAGAGCTTCAGGATGCCATGAAGAAAAGCGAGACTTTGGAGCAGAGGTTATCGGGGAAAGAATCCGAACTCGCCCAAGCTCTGCAAGCTGCAAATGATGCTTGGGAAGAAGCCCAAGGTGCTCTGAAGGAAATTCAGGAGGCGAGGAAGATTGTGGCTGGTAAGGCTGTTTCTTATACAAAGCGGTCTTTATTTTGTGAAAGGAGAAAACCATTTTGATAAATTGAATTCTGATTTCTCCAGGGGTGTTTGCAGAGCTGCCATGCAGCATATCTGATGCCGCCCAATTCTACCGAGCCGAGGAAAAGAAGACTACGGAGAAACTCTTCTGGTCGCAGTATTTGGCACCGAATTATCCGGTGCCATTTACCGATCAGTTGAAGCAGCTGATAAAACTGCACAAGGCGGCCGAACTAGCCATGAAGGATTTGATTGTCCGGCTATGGCCTGCCGAGCCAATTCCAAACAGTTATTTCAGGCTCATGAAGCGACTAGTGAGTGCATGCCCTCGACTCAAAGTCATCAAGTGGTCGGTCTGTATGGAGGGTGCGCGGATGGCCTTCGCCCGCGCAAAAGTGCATTGGGGAAAGCTAGATGTGGAAAAGCTGATGACCGCGGGACCGCCGGAGGGGAAGGAGCACCGCAAGCCCAAATTATATTATGATAGTGTCCTGAAAGGAGCCCGCCTTGTGGCGGAGAAATGCACCAAGGACATTGTATTTCCATGAGTACGATCATGTTGTCCTTTGTAATGCTAAACAAGGTCATTTCTATTATTTATTGCCTGTTTATGTGAAAGTTTTTCATCCTATGCGGCCGTTTGAAATATATTAATCCAAAGAGTTGGCCAGTCGTCCGCTTCTGCCCCCACGTAGGAAGTACGGGGGTGTTTTGGATAAACCTTAGCACTCTTTATCGCATTTTTGGGTCCTTGGAGGAGGTGTTCAGCACAACGAACTAGGCAATCAGACTATAGGGCTTTATCACTCTCACTTAGCCACAAGAGTTGTCAAAAGTATGGTAGGCGCAGCCCCTGGTGTTCGGAAGACCGCACGAGGGGCTCTATAGGCACCTGATCGGGAGAAAAACCGATCCATCGCACGCTGCATTGGTTATGGCATTATGCGGAATAAATCTTTAAAGATTTTACAACCTCTCGGATAGCTGACCAGCTCTCGCCGTATCATGACAGTCAGTTTTCGGCTTTCTCTACCGAGGTGCTCGTCCGGAAGAACCGGGACACAATCGCAGTAGTTCTCCCAGCGCTACCTTACCCGATATAGAGGAACCTAAGGTACCAAAACATGGGAGCCGGGCAAACCCAACTATTGGCCCAAGACATGATTCGGAGCGGATGCATATAATGCTATAAGTTCGGGGTGCCGAACAACCGAGAAGGTGGTCGGACTTTAGTGCCATGTTATGGGTACAATGAAGCCCCTGGCGTATTAAGGCATGATACGATGTACGGATGCCATTATGACTAAAGGTGTCAATAAGAAATGATAGCAGAGAAGCGTCATATAAATCTACATGTTGTATTCAAGTAATACGTCTATGCGTATGAGTACAAGTGAGTTTATAAAAAGAAGTATGACGACGGAACCTGCTGAGACCAGGCGGGAAGAAGTTGTGTACGGATCCAGAGTATATCCGGATTGTCTTTGAGGGGAACATCTAGGGATTCCCTTGCGCGTCCAAGCTGATTCCCGGTCGCCAGTCATGTCCTATGCGGAAGAGAACCTGCGAAGGCAATGCGAGAAATATTTGTGTGCCACGGAGCGGTTGAGCCACGTAATGTGGCCCTTCCCAGCTTTTGCCGGAGTATTTAAATGAGCTCTGGTCGAGCCGAGCTATCATGTCGTGCAGTAATTCGGACTCCTTTATCGGTGTCCGGGAGCTTGGCCGTCGACTCAAAGTTTGATTGGCAAGTGCCCCTTGCTACTTTTGCGGTTAAAGCGGTGGTATACTCTTCGGCGCCGAGGTGGAGTTCGGCTCTGCCTTTAATTGTGAGGATGCCACGTGGGTTGGGCATCTTAAGTTTGTCGTAGGCATAGTGTGGTACCACGTTGAATCGAGCAAATGCGGTTCACCCCAGTAGTGCATGATAATTACTACGGAAAGGGACGATGTCGAAGACTAACTCTTCGGTACGATAATTGTTTGGTGATCCAAAGACTACCTCCAGCGTGATGGAGCCTATACAACTAGGCGCCGCACCTGGTATAACACCTTTAAACGATGTTTGGTGGGTTTGATCATCGAATGATCGATGCCCATCTGGCGCACTGTGTCCTGGTACAGCAGGTTTAGACTGCTACCTCCGACCATACGGACTCGTGTGAGGTGGAACCAACAAATTATTGGGTCGAGGATAAGTGCGTCTGAACTACCCTAGTTGGTATTGGCCGGATGATCTGTATGGTCGTAAGTGATCGGCCATAGTTTGTATTGTGGGGCGACTTGCTTCGTTGAGTCGACATCCCGAAGAATGCACAGCCGTTCCCATTTGGGGATGTGGATGGCGTTTATCATGTTCACTGTTTTGATTTGCGGGGGAAATTGCTTTTGCCCTCTTTTGTTCGGTGATCTATGCTCCTCGTCGTCTTCATCGCTTTGAGACCCCTTCTCCTTGTTTTTGGCGCCTGACCTGCCGGCTTGTTTGAAGACCCAGCATTCTCTGTTGGTATGATTGGCTACCGTTCTTGGGGTACCATGAATTTGGCATGGGCGGTCAAGTATGCGGTCTAGGCCGGATGAGCCCGAATTATTCTTTTGAGGTGCCTTTTTTTGCTTATCGGACTTAGAGCCATGGAATCCTGCATTGACTGTCGTGTCCTTGGTGTCATTATTGTTTTTGTGACGCTTATGTTTGTTGCTTCGCGGTTTTCCATTGCTATCTCTGGCCTCTGATGTGACAGGATTGCTTGATGTGTTGTTGCTACGAGCCAACCCGCTATCTTTGCCCGCACAAAATCGGGTCATGAGTGTCGTGAGGGATTCCATGGATTTCGGCTTCTCTTGGCCGAGGTGTCGGGCGAGCCACTCATCGCGGATGTTATGCTTAAAGGCCGCTAGGGCCTCGCCATCGGGACAGTCGATGATTTGGTTCTTTTTAGTTAGGAACCAAGTCCAGAATTTCCTGGCTGACTCTCCAGGCTGTTGGTTATGTGACTTAAGTCATCAGCGTCCGGTGGTCGCAAGTAAGTGCCCTGGAAGTTGACAAGGAATGCGTCTTCCAGGTTCTCCCAACTGCCAATGGAGTTTGCTGGCAGGCTATTCAGCCAATGCCGAGCTGGTCCCCTGAGCTTAAGTGGGAGATACTTGATGGCATCTAGATCATCGCCGCGGGCCATGTGAATGTGGAGAAGGAAATCTTCGATCCATACTGCGGGGGTCTGTTTTACCATCATATGATTCGACGTTTACGGGATTAAACCCTTCTGGGAATTCATGATCCATTACTTCATTGGTGAAGCATAGGGGGTGTGCAGCGCATCTGTGCCGGGCTATGTCTCGACGCAGTTCGAATGAGTCTGGTCTGTTGTATTCGGCCCGGCCGAACTTATTTTTAGTGTATCCGGCGTGACGATTATCTTCTCGCGTTGTGGGCGCCCCCACGATCCGTAGATCGATCTTGACTGTCGTGCTTTGTTTCCCAGTACGTCTCGCGGGTCTTGCGTGTAGCCCCTGGCCGTAGTGTATTGGCGGCGGGGTGCGGGCTGGTGCTCAGGTTGATGCGCCGTTTTGTCTCGGCCACGCGGTGGCCGGTCAGCCTCGTCCTGCGCTGGTAATGTGGGTTCTAGTGCATCTTCCTCGAGTTGAGGTAGCAACCTGCGCTTTTGGTAACTTTTGGTTGGGCGCACGAGTCCGTATTCCTCGGCTGCCAGGACCTTAGTCCATCTATCTGTTAGCAGATCTTGATCAGTTTGAAGCTGCTGCTATTTTTTCTTCAGGATTTTTGTAGTGGCTATGAGACAGCGCTTGAAGCGCTCCTGCTCAACGGGATCCTCAGGCACGACAAATTCGTCATCGCTGAGGCTCACCTCATCTTCAAAGAGAGGCACATGATTATCTTCCTCGAAGTCTCCATCTGTTGCCTGTTCATCTGGGCTAGCTTGCCCATCCTCCTGCCCGGCCTGCTCGAAGTTAGGCTGGTCGGGATTGTATTCGTCTTCGGCACCATCCGGATTGCTATCGTCTCCTGCACCGGTATTGCTATGGCAGGGCTTAGAGCGGCGCCGATGACGCCCATGCTTTGATTACTTCCCTAAGGGATTATCCTCTATTGCCTCATCGCCATTGTTTTCTTTGGGGGTGTCCACCATATATATATATCGTATGATGAGGTGGCTGTCCAGCGCCCGGTGGGCGGCGGTTCCTGTTCTTCTCCTGCATCGTCGTCCATACCGTCGATGTCTTCGGAGTCGAAGTCGAGCACGTCGGTTAATTCATCGACAGTGGCTATTAAGTGGGTGGTGGGTGGGTAACGAATTTCTTTGTCGTCCTCTTCCCACTCGAGCCGGACATAGTTCGGCCAAGAGTCTCCTGATAAAGAGAGGGACCTCAATGAATTTAGCACGTCACCCAAGGGTGAGTGTTGAAAGATATCCGCGAGGTAAACTCCATGATCGGTGCCCAATCAGATTCAATAGGCACGGATGCACGCAGTCCGGAACCTAAGATCGAAGACAAGTCCGAGGGTCCGATGACATAGATTTCCTTAGAGATGGAGTCTGTGTTCGGCTCCAATGCCGATGAGTGTGCGGCCTCCATGGCGGGGTCCATCCACCCGTCCTTGGATGGCGCGATCTGCTCCAGATTAGGGGCCAGGGCAGCCACAGGTGCGATATCCCGAACACCGTCCGATGGCAGATCTAAGTCATGCACGTCATGACTGTTCGGTGCTCCTGACGCAGGCTCGCGCCCGTCGGAGATTAAGTCTCCGTGGATGTCGGTCGTGTAGTAAGTTTCCGAACCAGACCTGATGGCCAGGGGCGTAGCTGTCGATCTGCTCCAGATGGCCAAGCGAATTGGCCCGCAATGCGAAGCCGCCGAATACGAAGATCTATCCGGGGAGAAAAGTCTCACCCTGGACCGCCTTGTTGCTGATGATTGAAGGATCCATCAAGCCTTACCGCCACGACGCAGTGGAACTCTCAATGAAAGCACCAATGTCGGTGTCAAAACTGGCGGTTCTCGGGTAGGGGGTCCCGAACTGTGCGTCTAAGGCTAATGGTAATAGGAGGCTGGGGACACGATATTTACCCAGGTTCGGGCCCTCTCGATGGAGGTAATACCCTACTTCCTGCTTGATTGATCTTGATGATATGAGTATTACAAGAGTTGATCTACCACGAGATCGTAGAGGCTAAACCCTAGGATCTAGCCTATGATTATGATTGTTCTCGTCCTACGGACTAAACCCTCCGGTTTATATAGACACCGGAGGAGGCTAGGGTTACAATGAGTCAGTTACAGAGAAGGAGATCTACATATCCGAATTGCCAAGCTTGCCTTCCACGCCAAGGAGAGTCCCATCCGGACACGGGACGAAGTCTTCAATCTTGTATCTTCATAGTCCAATAGTCCGGCCAAAGTATATAGTCCGGCTGTCCGAGGACCCCCTAATCCAGGAATCCCTCAGCGGGCCCGGCCCCCTGCCAGGTCCCACCAAGACGTGGGGTGGCAGGCTGGCCAGGCTGATGTTCATCGCGTGGCATACTAGTGGTGGGCGGCAGGCCTGGGGAATCTTAGCAGGCACGCCATCTGTTTCCCGCCTTGGTGTTCGAATTCGGCGGACGAGCTCGCCTTGTCAAACCAACTCCAGCAGCCGGCGCTTCACAAGGTGGACTGAGCGTTCTATCAGAGCGGGGCAAGGAAGGAAGCCGCTGAGGCTTTACGGCCTATCAACCGCGGAGCCTCATCAGCTTCGGGGACTACTGTCGGAGCGATGGGCCACGGGTAGCCTAACTCGAGTCCCTGAGCCTTTCAAGACTTTGGGCCGGCTTCGCCTCATGAGACTCCAGAATGAAGCACCGCCTTACGGTGGCCGGCTGGCTCAAACGGTCGGCTGCCGAAAGACAGCCGAGCACCAGCAGACGGCACCAAGACAAGCCGACTCCTAGCAGACGGCCTCCGGAGAGGCCGGATTCTAGCAGGCGGCCACCCGGTGCCCTCAAAGTCTGCGCCCCTCATCAAAAGGACTAGACAGGGTGAGGCTACAGTGTAGGCCCTCACCCCCGGATCCCGGGCTTGGCATGGCTACAGTTCCCCGTACAGGTGGAGATCTTCGCATGGCGCGGCACTGTAGCCACTTCCCCCTTGACGCCACTCCTGACCGGCCGAGCCCTGTTCCCACGACGGCCTGTCGGTATGGCCCGCAGGCAGCGGGCCCTACTAGGCAGAGAGAGCCCGGAAGACGGCGGAAGCCAGACCAACCGGATCCACAGGAGGCCGGCCTCCAGCAGGCGGCTGGTCCCTCCTTCAAGGTCCATGCACCATTAACCAGATGGGGCACGGTGTGGCTACAATGATCTCCCACCAGGCAGCGGGACTGTAGCCACGCTCCCCTGACCGAGCCTGCGTCATTAGCATCACGGCTACAGTGACTAGCCACCAACTAGACCCGCCAGCGGCGGAAGCGGCCTATCGGCTCCGTACCTGACCAGTCGGAGGGACCCACCAGGCGGCGGGCCCCAGCTGCTGGTGGAGAAGCCGGCGACCAGAGGCGCTGACAGCCGGGTCCTACACCCGGCCAAGTTACAATTGTACCCCTGGGGGGGTAGGCTTATATAAATCCCCCAGGGCACCCATGCAAAGGGTTCCCAACCTATTAGAACTAGACTCATACCTAGAGGAAGAAGAGAGCTAGCCCTGCCTCCTTCAACCTCTAGCACACAGCTCAAGGAGCACATTGTACTCACTAGTGACTTAGTGATCATGCGGAGACCCCGCAGAGCAGGAGTAGTGGTGTTATCTCCAAGGAGAGCCCCAAACCTGGGTAAAATAGGGCGGCGTTCGTGTCTACGCCTTATCCCCACTTCCAGGCACCGGCGACGTTCTACTCGCTCCCACCATAATAAGCCATCTGTTGTCATATGTCGCACCCAACCCCTGACACTCCCTTGTGAACTCATTTTGTTGGGCAGTTATTTGCTGATAGGCCATGTTGAATTGCCATTGTTTGGTGCCTGCATTCTCTTGTTTTGAGAGTAGACTTCACTTTGTGACCTCAAGTGCATGGTAGTTGTGAGAGTACATGGCAGTTGTGATCATCGTTAGTGATGCCGTAGTAAGAAAATTGTATTCCAAGGCTACATGGGCAGTTTTCTATTTGGCTGCGTCCTAAGTTTTAGTTAGATGACATGTGAATGTAGCCTGCTTCGTGCCAAAGTCGCCTAGTTGATGTGGGAGTGTGACGAAGCTAAATTCACAAACTAAGTTTTTGCACTCCAAAATTTGACTGGCAGATAAAGGAAGTCTTTGAAGAACATGCTCGGAAAAAAAAATGTAAACTCTTTATAAAGGTAGTCTTATGCGGAAATATTGGATACTGAAAATGACAAGTTACACCTGTTGGGAACGCGGTAATTTCAAAAGGTTTCCTACGATCACGCAAGATCTATCTAGGAGAGGCATAACAACGAGATGGGAGAGTGTATCCACGTACCCAGGGCCGGCTCTGGGATTTTAAAGGCCCCAGTGCGAACTCCACCAATGGGCCTAACAGAGAAAAATCAGATACCATACATGAATGGATAAAATTAAGAGTCACCCCCCTCACAAAACGTATAAAGGGCAATACGGACCTTTCACACAATATATCCACTTTTGTATGTGTACACTGTACGAAGACCCCCTTGTACGCTCGCGCTCTTGGGCCGTCGGTCATTTCTCGCGCACTTAGGCTGGCCCATTAAATCTGGTTCGTCAGTTTTTTTTTAGAAAAAATATTCGGAAAAAGGATCGCTCAAGGAATCAAAATTGAGATCTGAGGCTTTGGGCAAAGGCTGCTTGCCAGTCAAACAAGTCACAGCTTGTGATTTTGAACAGCACGACTTATATAAGGACCACACCACAGCGTTCATATGTAAAACAATTTCTGAAAAAAATCAAAACTTTTCTGGAAAAAAGTGAAAAATTTGCACATGCCAAATATTTTTAATAAATAGCAAATAATTTATGAATATAACATGATTTTTTTTACTTTTCCAAGCATTTTTTTGGAAACGTGACCAATTTTTTTAAATGCAAATAAGTTTAGAAAACAGGCGCCGGAGAGGAGTCGTACCGTCGCCTAGTTGGGTCAAGGCCTGAGTGATTTTTTTTCTATTTTTCGTTATTCTTCTCTTTTATCGTTAATTCTTTTTCTCCTTCCTATTTTTTTAAAGCAGTTCAAAACTTTGAAATATTGTTTGTTTTAAGGAAATGTTTTAAATTATTTTCTCGTCAAAGATTTATTTAATTCTTTAAATTATTATCCTTTTCCATTTTATCCCTTTGTATTTATTAGTTATGTTAAAAAGATTAAATAACAATTTTAAGTTCCTGTTTAAATTATAATTTTAAATACTTTTTCTTCAAACTTGGCATGGGATGCCTACCATGGGCTTGCCCACCTTCTGGCAAAATTCTAGTAATTTCAAGAATGTTCCAAAAACACCATGTTCATCGTAGGGTGTCCAGGTAGGCCAGAAAGCCACAATTGAGAGCATCTTGTTTCTCGACAACCGTTAAATGACTCCATTCTTTTCCTTGGCTTGTATGACCAATTTAAGGCAGCATGCCGGTTTATTTTGGTTTTCGACAAATTTTGCATTTTCTAGAGTTTTCTCGGTCAAAAAGGGTTGATAAATGGTCGGACCTGTCGCAACTTACCTACACTACCGGGAATCGTTCAATCCTAGTATGGATGCACCATGTGCACGTCCACCTGCTTGCAAAAGTTTGGGTCATTTTAAGAGCGTCCAAAACTAGACTATGTTCAATGGAGTGCGTTCAGGTGGGTCACAAGGCTTCGTTTGAGAGCACGTTGTTTCTCGACATCTTTGAATTGGCTCCATTTTTTTCATAGCATTATATTACAAATTCAAGGCATCGTTCCAAGTTGTTTGGGTTTTCGACCAGCTTTGTATTTTCTAGAGTTTTCTTGGTGAAAAAATCCCGATAAGTAGTTGGACATGACACAAGTTGCATAATGTATCAAAATTCATTCACACCTGACATGGATGCCTACCATGGGCATGCCCGCTTACTCGAAAAAGTTGGGGTTATTTTTTGCATGTCTAAAATAGACCATGTTCAATGGAGGGGTGTTCAGTTAGGCATGAAGGGTCCGTGCGTCCTTTTTGACATCCATTAGATAACCCAAAATTTTCTCATGAGCTTTTATGACCAATAAAAGGCATTGTGCCAATTATTTTTCTTTTTTGACAAATCTTGTATTTTTCTAAAGTTTTTTAGGCGAAAAATGACCAATAGATGGTTGGACGTGACGTAACTTGTATGCAGTATCGGAATAAGTTCAAATCTGACATGGATGTCTACCATGGGCATGCCCTCCTGTTGGCAATAGTTGGGGTCAGTTCATGCATGTCCAACAATAAATCATGATTAGGATTTTTTATTGATTTCAAAAAAAGTTCACAAAATTTGAATTTTCATAGAATTTTAAATAAGCTCCTGAATTTCAAAAAAATGGGTTTTTATATAAAAAAGTAAATTTCAAAAAGAGATTGTGGATTCAAAAAAATTCATGCATTTGCAAAAAGGTTCACGCATTCAGAAAAAAGTTTATGGATCTTAAAGAAGTTCACAATTCATGAATATCTTTTAAACTAGCAAAATTTCTAAAAATGTGAAAACTTTTCAAATTCATGAACATTTTTTTACAGTTTCGAATGCATTTTTGGGAATTATGAACATCTTTTAAACCCATGAATATTTGTTTTGAATCCGTGAATTTTTTTTGAAAATTGGGGGAACCATTTTTGTAATTCATGGACATATTTTTGTTTTATACGAGAAGTTTTTAACTTCACGAACCTTTTTTGAACCGAGGAACATTTTTGTAATTCATGAGCATTTGTAGAACTTTTTAAAATGCATTAACAATGTTTAAATTTTCGAAAATTTATTCAATTTCATAACATTTTTCGAATATACTAGCATTTTCGAATATACCAGTTGAGCTAACGACAATTATTGAACAAAGGACAGCGTAAAGCATTAAAAACAAACATCCAACACAGATCCGACATGTTTTTAGAATTTCAGAACGATTTTTTTTGTGAAACAACCCTGAGTGTTTTATGAAACACAAACACCTTTAAACTTCGTAATTTTTTGTGAAAGAAGTTGAAACATTTTAAAAACGAACATTGTCTGAATTTCTGAACAACTTAGGAAAACAGGAACATTTTCTGAAATTCGTGAACACATTCTAATTTGTGGAAAAAATTGGCAACATTTTTTTTTGAATTTGTGAACAAATTTGCAAAACAGGAACACTTTTTTGAATTTCCCAAACATTTTCTAAAAGATGTTTTTATAAAAAAAGGCAAACACTTTTCAAATTTGAGAAGGCAAATAAAAATCTTGAACATTTTTGAATATGTGAATATTTTTTCTGATAAACTGAACACTCTTTTGAAAATCACGAACATTTTTTAATATATGAACAATTTTTTGTTAAAGGGAACACTTTTTGAAACTCTGAACAAATATTTGGAAATGCAAATATTTTTAGATTCCGTGAACAGCTTTTGAACCAAGAACATTTTTTCAAATTAAGAACAAAATATGGAAATGAAAACATTTTAAATTTTTTTGAACCTTTATCGAAAAACATGAACATTTTTTATGAAATGAAGAACATATTCTAAAACTGTGAAATATTCTTAAATAACGAAAAAGGAACAGAAGAAAATAAGAAGAAAAACGAAAAAAGAAGATGAACATTTTTTCAAATTCCAAAACAAATTTTGGATACGTGAACATTTTTTAAAAATTTGGAAAAAAAATTGAAACTCCTGAACAAAATTCGGAAATATAAACATTTTGAAAAATTCACGAACATTTTTTGAAACTCCCAAACAAAATTAGAAATCGACATTTTTTGAAGTTTGCAAACAAATTTTGAAATTACTAAACAAAATTGGAAAATATAAACATTTTCTTAAAATTGCAAATGAAATTTGAAAGAGGAACAGTTTTTGAAACTCCTGAACAAAGTTTGAAAACGTGAACATTTTGTGAAAAAATGGAGAGTATTTGAAAGGTGAACTTTTTTTCTAAATATGCGAACATTTTTATAAAAAATGGAGAGTTGGTTTTTGAATTTGCGAATAAAAGATAATAACAGGAACATTTTTTTAACTTCTGAACATCTTTTTGAACTTTTGTTTTTTTTTTGAAATTCTCAAGAACAAGAAGGAGAAGAAAAAGGAATTACAACGAAAAAGAAAAAATGAAGTAAAGAAACAGAAATACGGGAAAAGAAAAGGTATTTTTAAAAACCAAAACATTTTCTGAAACTACGGAAGAAATTTGAAAACGTGAAATTTTTTTGTAAAGACAAATATTTTTTGAAAAACAAGAATTTTTTGAAAGTCCCAAATTTTTGTAGATGCAAACTTTTTATAAATATGTGAAGAATTTTAAGAAGCACGAATATTTTTTGAAATAAAAACGAAAAGGAAAAAAAGAAGAAGAAACAGAAAAAGGAGAGAAATAAAAAAAGAAACAGAAAAAAAGGAAATTGAGACAGTAAAAAACTGGTTTAGGAACCTTCTAGAAAATTTCCAAGACCGAAGAAAACCGGTTCAGGAACCTCCTGAAAGATTCCCAAAACCGGATGACAGTCCCCTCGCTGGCAAACGTCTGTGCGAAAGCCCGACAACTTGACGCAACGTGCGTCAAGTAGGATTTTCCGAGAGCTCCCTTGCTGGATGCCTGGGTTGGCTGTGCAATGGGTCATAGATGGGCGTTTTTCCCTTTATCCTTTACTCTGTTGTGTACGTACTGTACTAGATATGGGCCCCTATTTTGGCAGCGCCCCAGGCCGTCGCCCCTCCTGCCCTGGGCCAGAGCCGGTTCCTGCGTATGCCGGCCGACGGAATTGATCGCTAGAGGACTAGATCAGCTAGCTTGCCGTATTTCCTAGCTTCCACGGAATCGATCTAGTGGCCTACTTAAGCCTTGCTTCGTAGGGGCTTGTACCTTGCTGGAAAGCATAATCGCGAGGTGCGACTCAAGGTCGAGGCTGCGCCAACAAAATTGACATGGGCCCCATGGTCGAGCGTTGCATCAGCGAGCAGATTAGAATTTGCATTGAACAAGCTATGTGGATTATAGCGTCCTGCCCCACATGACCATGGAGATGGAGATGAAGCGGATGAGGCATGAGCACCAAGGAGTATGAGGTGTCAGCTAGCAAGGCCGAACCCAACGCCATCAGTAAAGTCGACGATGACAACGCCGAATACATAGACGGAATAGACAATCAGCCTATGCTGGTCGGGCTGGATGCGTAGAAGGAGAACTCGGCAAAGAACGGCATCCAACATGAGTGCATAATGATGATGAGGACATGCCATCAACATCGGTTGCGCCTACTTACGGAAGGCTGCATATGAGCGGATCATCGCCACCTCACCACCTTATTAGAGGCCAACTCGCTCATCTTCTCCAATTATACAGGCATCTCCCCTACAAGTTCGGCAACTATTACCAGGTAAACACGTTGTACATTATCGTGCCATGGTATTAAACCTTGATTCTGACCCATGCCTATATGACCAGCCCTTAAATTGTCTTCTCTCACAAATTGTCCTTTCCGTATTATGTGAGGGTACTAGCTGCTAACTCCACATAATAGAGAAACTATAAGTTTTTGAAAAAATAGAATCAGACTCAAGTTTCGGAGTAATTACACATAATAACAAATGATCACCATCATAGTCCAAGTTGTATTTTTAGGAAGTGAATGCTACAAGGTTGTTGCTTGCCTAAGGCGAAAGCAGGTTCAATTGTAAAATGAGATGCCAAATATTATGGACTAGACCATACGTGGCAAAGATTCTTCTATTATGGTATGTGTGAGAGGTTGTCTTGAGACATGATTAAGTTAGCGGCATGTAGTATGTTTTTTCTCTTCCATTGCAACGCACAAGAATATTTGCTAGTATCTTTTAAAGGCAAAGTTATTTCATAGTAACTTTTTTTTTATCACCGTTTGTGCTTCCATGCAAAATTATAGGCTTCCGTGATTATCTCTGCAATATATCGTACCTCCTTATCTATAGGTTTTTTTTTAGAACGAAGGCTCAAGGAGAGCCCGACTTTGAATTAACAAAGCCATCAACCGGCCAGGGATTACACAAGGCCACCAATACAACCAACGGAAAACAGAAAGGAAAATAAACTGCAGGTACACGGTGATGCCGAAGCAGCTTACAAGCACCAAAGACTACATGCCCTATAGAAGTAAACAGAGAAGCACTAGCATGTAGTCAACGGAGTCCTCCAAGTGGACTATAGACAGTAGGACAAACAGAGGGGAGCTTCGGGCAGCCATTGCCCAACGTCGATGGACCGAGCTCACATCTACCCTGGAAGGTGCACATCAAAAACCAAGCCGCTCCTCTCCAAATCCGGAGGGGACCCCTGCCCCTCGCCTTGGCTCGAAAGGCGTCGGACCGCCGGAAGATGGAATTGCCCTCCCTAGAGCAAGGAAAGGGCATGATTCTGTGCACCAAGGAGATACTCAGCTCGACACGCCGCTGCACGAAGGGAACCAGAAGAGTCCACACCGCAGCCCACTGCTACAAGCACGAAGAGGAAAAACTGCACAATGGAGCTGTCACTGAACAAACAAACAGCAAGGAGAAATGGAGCCTCCATAACTGGTTCAGATACAAAGCATCATGCTCCAAATCCCTCGCCGAAGACGCAACCACCCAGCCACCACCGCCCAGCACCACAGCACACTCCCACCTTGCCCAAGCCGGCACCTTCAAGAAGGAGGCGGCGCACGCTGCACCGTTGTCGACCTGTCTCGGCAAGACATGGGATTTCTCCCGGGCATGGAGCGGGAGGGAGAGGGCACGAAACTCGACGGCGCCTCCAAGGAGGGGAGCAGCACCGGCCGGTGTCGCCGCCGTCGTGGCTAGAGCACCCCAGCCAAGGATTTCTCCCGATTCGAACCGCATCTCCGGGCAGCCCAACGCCGGATCCGGCGGCCAGAGGCTAACGACGACCAGATCCGGTGGGGCAGAGTGCTGCGTGGGGGAAGGGGCCGCCTTCAGATCCAGCCGCGGGCGAGGGGAGCGCCGCACCCGCCGCGACCGGCGACAACTCCCGCCGTCCCTCGCCACCCTCGCGGCCAAGGGAACGGAGGGTCACCACCTGCGGCGCCGCTTGCAGGGAGACAGCGCGGCCTCACCACCCGAGGCCGCCGCCTCGGCGTCCGGAGCCCTCCGGTCGGGAGCAGCAAATCCTCGCCGCCGCCGTCCTTGACGACCCCGCGGGCGGCGCCGGAGATCCCCTCGGGCGGCGGCGAGGGGGGAGGGGGGAGGCGGGAGGGGAGGTTCGGCGGCTAGGGTTCGGCGCCGCCCGAGTCGCCCCAAGTGGAGCGACGCGGGGGCCGGGCTATTCGAACCTCGTGCCGTCCTTATCTATAGGTATCTATAATTCCATCAATTTTTTCTAAGAATTTACTTCTTAATGTACTTTGCACCTCTATTGCGCCAACCCACTTTGTCATTGGCAACCTAACTAAAATTTTGCGGTCCTACATCCTATGGCATCAAAGCATTTGGCCGAGTTTGGCTGCTGAAATATTGTGTCTGTGTGGTCATGCTCTATTCTATTCTTCAACACTCAAAATTCAAATGGCTCTTCAATTCACTATTTCGTAATCAAGTGTTCCACCTCTCTGAATACTGTTGGAATTTGCTAGTAGGACTTTGGCCCAAAGCCCAACTAAAATTCTGAAATTCTCTTGGCCCATTCATGCACACATATGATTGCTGTGAGTGAGACTAAAGTTTAGTCCCACCCCGGAAGTTGAGTGAGTCTTGCACCTCTTTATAAGGTGAACTCTTCTACCATTTGTATGAGCATGAGAAGAGGAGACCTACACGCGCACTCCTCCTCCTCGCCACGCCACGCCATGCCTCGTCTTTGCGGGTTGCGGGATTGAGCCGAGCCTAGGACAGAGCTATGCACGTTGTCTATATTTTTGCTTCTCGGGAAAAATTAATGAGTCATTAATTAATAATTAACGGACACGTTAATTACTGAACCATTTCCGATTCTTTTGGATCGCGATGACTTGGACGTGGGGTTTACTCCCACGACCTACCAGACCCGCACTATATAGTCAGACAGACGTCTACCCTAGCCATCGCCACTTCGTATGGTTTCGCATCACCGTTCCATATCATTGCGCCGCCACGCAAGTCTTCTCCATCCCACCTTTCAGCGTGCACCGCGAGAAGGGACAGCAGGCCTCCGGAACCCTGCCTCTCGTGATCCTATACGAGAGAGGGGCGATCAGGTTTTTGGGGAGCGCACTCGCGCGACTGCTAGCAGCGATGACTTCGCCAACAACGACTTCTTCCCCGACCTCGGCAACCTCATCCTCAACGACATGGGCGACAACATCAACACCGGCGGTGCTGCTCCCGCTGCACCGTATGTGATTCTATCCTTCTTGTTCGAGATCATGGTAGAATTCATGTTTCTAGTATGTGCCCTAGATGTGATCTGTTCATCTATAATGCTAGTTTGCATGATTAGTTTAATCTCTGCTAGTGTTGTCATGATTTATCTTCTGTTTATTCAGATTAAAACTCGTAGTAATTTTCTCATATATTCAACAATCCAAAAACCTGATTATAGTCAATCTACTCCAAGTGGTTTTGCTGCGCATCTGAAGCCGCCTACGTTTAAGGGGGTGCAATATAAGAGGTGGCGCACGAGAGCAGTTTACTGGTTCCAGAACATGTACTGCTATGATGGCACCAAGGGCAAGCCAGTGGGCGATCTTAATCCTGCACAGCAGGAAGCTTTTGAGAAGATCGATACCCTCTTTAAAGGCGCCCTTTGGAGTGTTCTGGATGATTCCATTGTGGATTCATATATGTCGTTTGACAATGGCAAGGACATGTGGGCTGCGCTCGAGGCTAAGTTTGGGGCCTCGGACGCTGGCAGCGAGTTGTATGTCATGGAGCAATTCTATGACTACAAGATGATCGATGAGCACTCTGTTGTCCAGCAGGCTCATGAGATACAGTCGCTTGCAAAAGAACTTGACTACTTCAAGTGTGTGTTGCCGGACAAATTTGTTGCCGGAGGCATCATTGCCAAGCTTCCACCTTCGTGGAACAATTTTGCTACTTCCGTGAAACACAAGAGACAGGAGTTTTCCGTTTCGGATCTCATTAGTACTCTTGATGTTGAAAAGAAGGCGAAAGAAAAGGACACATGTGCTCGAGTTGCTGAGGGAGCTTCTAGTGCCCACATGGTACATAAGAAGAACTTTCATCCCAACAAGTTCAAAAACAACAAGAACAAAACTCAGGGCAAAGGCAAGTTTGATACAAAGAACAAGCCGTCACATTCTACCAATTTCAAGAAGAATTCTCATAAGAAGGGGAAGGGACTTTGCCATGTCTGCGGTGATCCTAATCACTGGGCTCCAAAATGTCCTAACCACTTTGAGGAGCGTGAACATGAGAAGAGCGGCAAGTCCGCTAATGTTGTCATTGGTGATACTGATATGAAGGAATCAGGGTACGGTATTTTTCCTACCATCCTTTTAGTATTTCAATCCCCTGATTGGTTAATTGACACCGGTGCCAATGTACATGTTTATGCTGATGCCTCCATGTTTTCTTCTTACCAGGCCACAGGGACTTCTCCCGTGCTGATGGGGAATGGGTCACATGCCATTGTTCGAGGTGTCGGTATGGTTGACCTGAAGTTTACTTCGGGGAAGACCGTGCGTTTGAAGAACGCTCATCATGTGTCGTCCATCAATAAGAATCTCGTCAGCAGTTCCCGTTTATATCAAGATGGTTTTCAGTTGGTTTTTGAGTCCAATAAAGTTGCAATTTCCAAGTGTGGACAATTTGTTGGAAAAGGCTATGAGTGCGGAGGCTTGTTCCACCTATCTTTGTCAGATATTTGCACTAAAGTTATTAATAATGTTTGCCACAATAATGAGTCTGATATTTGTCATTCACGATTTTTTTAACTTTGGTTGCATGACGCGGCTAGCCAATATGAATTTAATTACTAAAATCCCTACTGTCAAAGGCTCCAAGTGCCAAATATGTGTGCAAGCTAAGCAACCTTGCAAGTCCCATAAGACTGCAGAGGCAAGAGACTTGGCGCCACTAGAGCTTATACATTCTGATCTTTGTGAGATGAATGGCGTGTTGACAAAAGGTGGAAAGAGATATTTCATGACATTGTTATGTGTATCTTCTGAAATCAAAAGATGAGGCTTTAACTTTCTTCAAAAACTACTAGCAAAAAGGCCCGCACGTTGCAACGGGTGAAAATCAATATCAAACACCCCTTGCCTTTTCGCACCTTATCCTCTTCCGCGCGCTTCTCTGAGATAGTTGTGATGTCTATGTGATCACAATGCACCCAAATGTGAACAATCTCAAGATGATGAGCTGATCCACAACATAACACACTGTCTATGCAGGCTAGCATTAACTGACAAGCTCACATGGAATCCGTTATCATACACGAACATCATTAATAGCTAATGACCAACATATGACAAGGTTAAAAGTATCACCCTAAGGCCGGCTCCAATGCAAGAGTGTTAAAATCTTGAGCAAATTAACATGCACAATCATACAACCCTAGCAGCTACATTGTGTATACTTTTTTTAGTGGCCGACTCTAGGTTATGTGTCGAGGCCGAAAGTAGCCGGGGCGATGCAAAAGCTGCCATGATTTTATTCCTAGCGCCCGCATTGTATGTGCCCTAACCAAGTTTCAGGTGACAAAAAATACTTTTAAATTTCTGAAAAAATGAGATGGTTTTTTGAACTCTTCTTGATCACCTACACCCATATGCCAGAGGGCCTCCCAAAACTCACAAGCAAAAGAGCAATTGCGGCGAGGCAACATATGTTTATTTCATTGTGGAAATTTTATTGTGGAGAGGAAGAAGCTCCTCGATCTGCATGGGTTGGTTCCGTTGAAAATTGAGCGTAATAAAAATAAAGTTGCTCATAATTTAGCTAATATTGATTGCTAGATAGCACTGCTAGTTGGTTGTGCCAGTTTCAACCAACTTATCTAAGTTTGTATTAGCATACTATAGCACTCTTACATTTATCCCACGAATAAATTTGTTTGTTGGCAATGGGTGCAGGCAAGCAACAATGAAAGGAAGTGGAAAAAAATAAAAGACGCTCAACACAAAGTATATATGGAAGGCCTTCCCTCTCCTTCCTAATTTCTGTCCTCCATTTTATTACATGGAGTGCATATATAGAAAGGCCTACTCTTTGCTTTTATCTTTCCTTCCTTATTTTCTGTGACCTTGCTTCTCTTTCCTTCTTTAATCTTTTCCTCCCTTTCCTTGCTTATTTTCTGTGACCTTGCTTCTCTTTCCTTCTTTAATATTTTCCTCCCTTTCCTTCCTTATTTTCTGTGACCTTGCTTCTCTTTCCTTCTTTTTATTTCTTGTGTAATTGGCCTCATCTCATCCTTCCTCAATCTACCCAAGGCTGCTTGGTGATGTAGTAAAACTCAGAGGCCTATATAAATTAGTGCACTTTAATTGAAAGGGGCGAGGTGGGACTAATTAGTTTGACAACGAACGTCATTTCTTTTTCTACACCAGGCCCAGCTTGGCCCATGCGAAGGAGCAATTGAGACAAGCGCGTGGCCTGGGCTTTGAGAGTTACTCCCTCCGTTCGGAATTACTTGTCTCGGAAATGGATGTATGTAGAACTAAAATACATCAAGATACATCCATTTCTACGACAAGTAATTCCGAACGGAGGGAGTACATAGAAAAAGAAAAAGTTTCTTTCTGTTGCAAGAAACATTAGCCGAGTGAGTTAGCTAGCCGCTATGTGTTCTTTGCTAGACAACCTAAGTTCGAATCACACATTAGCAATTTTTATTTTATTTTATTGCGGGTGCACCATGCCTAAAAGCGAAACGCACCTTGCTTTATCAAACTGATGAAAGCGTAAATTTATCAGAAGAAGCGTATTGTGACGGTGAACCCACAGAGTCAATCCGTGCTTTAGTATTATTAGGGAAAGATAAAGCTGAACTGAAGAACCAACTTGACCAGAAAATTAAACGGCTAAGGTCCGATCATGGTGGAGAGTATTTTTTCAATGAATTTGATTTGTTTTGTGCGGAACATGGTATAATCCATGAGAGGACGCCCCCTACTCACCTCAGTCTAATGGGGTGGCCGAAAGAAAGAACCAAACTCTAACTAATTTGGTTAACGCCATGTTAGACACATCGGGTCTTTCCAAGGAATGGTGGGGGGAGGCGCTGATGACTGCATGTCATGTCCTAAACTGAGTTCCCACAAATCATAAGACCTTGAATCCATTTGAGGAATGGGAAAGGAAAAGGTTGAAACTCTCTTACCTACATTCTTGGGGTTGTTTGGCGATAGTCAATATACCAATTCCCAAGAAGCGCAAGCTTGGACCAAAAACCATGGATTGTGTTCTTTTGGGCTATGCTTTTCATAGCATTGGCTATAGATTTTTGATAATAAAATCTGAGGTATCTGACATGCATGTTGGTACGATTATGGAGTCTAATGATGCAACTTTCTTTGAGGACATATTTCCTATGAAGGATATGTCGAGTTCATCAAATCAGGAGATACCTACTCCATATAGTGAGGAATTCGCTATAATTCCTGAACCCACCATTGCGATGGAACACGGTGAGAATCCTGTTGAGGGTGACAATGTAACTCCTATGAGGAGTAAGAGACAGAGGACTGCAAAGTCCTTTGGTGATGATTTCATTGTGTACCTTGTGGATGACACACCCAGGACTATTTCAGAAGCCTATGCATCTCCTGATGCTGACTACTGGAAGGAAGCTCTTCGTAGCGAGATGGATTCCATCTTAGCTAACAGAACCTGGGAGATCACTGACCATCCTTATGGGTGTAAACCTGTAGGATGTAAGTGAGTGTTCAAGAAGAAGCTTAGACCTGATGGTACGATTGAAAAGTACAAGGCACGACTTGTGGCTAAGGGTTATACCCAGAAAGAAGGTGAAGACTTCTTTGATACTTACTCACCCGTGTCTAGACTGACCATAATTTGGGTGCTACTATCACTGGCTGCCTCACATGGTCTTCTCGTTCATCAAATGGACGTTAAGACGGCTTTCCTCAATGGAGAGTTGAAGGAGGAAATTTACATGGATCAGCCAGATGGTTTTGTAGTACCTGGTCAGGAAGGAAAGGTGTTCAAGTTATTAAAGTCTTTATATGGCCTTAAACAAGCTCCTAAGGAGTGGCATGAGAAGTTCGAAAGAACATTAACTGCTACCGGCTTTGTAGTAAATGGTGGTGACAAGTGTGTGTACTATCGCCATGGTGGGGGTGAAGGAGTTATTCTTTGTCTGTATGTCGACGACGTACTGATCTTTGGAACCCAACTTGATCTAATCAAGGAGGTTAAGGATTTCCTATCTCGCTGTTTTGAGATGAAGGATCTAGGAGTAGCTGATGTTATCTTGAACATCAAGCTGTTGAGAGATGAGAATGGTGGGATCACAATGCTTCAGTCTCATTATGTGGAAAAGATCTTGAGTCGTTTTGGGTATAGCAACTGCACGCCTTCTCCAACTCCATATGAAGCTAGTGTGTTGCTTCGAAAGAATTGACGGATTGCTAGAGATCAACTGAGGTATTCTCAGATTATTGGCTCACTTATGTATTTGGCGAGTGCCACGAGGCCTGACATCTCTTTGCTGTGAGCAAGCTGAGTTGGTTTGTGTCAAAACCGGGAGATGATCATTGGCGTGCGCTTGAGAGAGTTATGCGCTACTTGAAAGGCACTGCGAGCTATGGGATTCACTACACCGGGTATCCAAGGGTACGGGAGGGTTATAGTGACTCGAACTGGATATCTGATGCTGATGAGATTAAGGACACAAGTGGTTATGTTTTTACACTTGGTGGCGGCGCTGTTTCCTAGAAGTCTTGCAAGTAGACTATTTTAACGAGGTCAACTATGAAAGCAGAACTCACAACATTAGACACTGCCACTATTGAAGCAGAGTGGCTTCATGAGCTATTGATGGAATTACCTATGGTTGAAAAACCAATACCCCCTATCCTGATGAACTGTGATAATCAAACTGTTATCGTCAAGATAAACAGTTATAAGAACAATATGAAGTCCTCAAGGCATGTGAAGAGGAGACTAAAATCTGTCAGAAAACTGAGGAACTCCGGAGTTATTACGTTGGATTATATCCAAACATCAAAAAACTTGGGAGATCCCTTCACAAAGGGTCTATCACGTAATGTGATAGATAGTGCATCGATGGAGATGGGTTTTCAACCCACCACATGATTTGTCCATAGTGGTAACCCACTCTATGTGATCAGAGATCCCGTGAAGTAGAAGTGGGAGACAAGTTGTTGGTCAGCTGAGAGGAGAGTATCCCTATTTTAATTATCCCACTCCATGAAGATGCAATACTCTCCTGATCTGCATGGCAGGTTGATATTTATCTTAATGTGTTCCAAGTGGCTTATTTGACTAAGAAGATATGTTGTCCTGCCGAGCATCTCCTGAGGAACACACCTATATGAATTTGACTGTTAGCGTCGCAGTCTGTGAGAATTGGGTGTTCTCTACTAAATTCATGAAAGGCCCTGGAGTATGATGTATATGCTCCACCCGCGGGGAAGCCTTGCGGCAGCCCAGTATCGGTCAAGAATTTGTGTGAAACTACTCTTGCAGAAAACTTGTAGTTCAAGGCATAGTCCACTATTCAAGTTGTGATCTAGTGTAGCCTAAAACTCTAAGTGGAAGTTCAACTTCGCAGTCTCCACTAAGCACCAGTATATAAACAATGTTTTGGAACTAAATGATGAGATGTGCCAATGAGACTTTGTGGGGGATTGTTGGAATTTTCTAGTAGGCCTTTGGCCCAAAGCCCAACTAAAAATCTGAGATTCTCCTGGCCCATTCATGCACACATCTGATTGGTGTGAGTGAGACGAAAGTTTTGTCCCACCTGAGAAGTTGAGTGAGTCTTGCACCTCTTTATAAGGTGAGCTCTTCTAACACTTGTATGAGCATGAGAAGAGGAGACCTAAACGCGCGCTCCTCCTCCTCACTCGCCTCGCCACACGACGCCTCGTCACGACGCGCCGCAGGTTGCAGGATTGAGCCGAGCCGAGGACAGAGCTACGCACGTTTTCTATATTTTTGCTGCTCGAGAAAAATTAATGAGTCATTAATTAATAATTAACAGACGCATTAATTACTGAACCATTTACGATTATTTTGGATCGCGACGACTCGGACGTGGGGTTACTCCCACAACCTACCCGGCCCGCACTATATAGTCAGGCAGATGTCTACCATAGCCGCCGCCACTTCGTATGGTTTCGCACCACCGTTCCAGATCATTGCGCCGCCAGGAAAGTCTTCTCCATCCCTCCTTTCGGTGTGCACTGCAAGAAGGGACAGCAGGCCTCCGGAACCCCACCTCTCGTGATCCTGTACAAGAGAGGGGTGATCAGGTTTTTGGGGAGTGCACTCGCGCGACTGCTGACAGTGACGACTTCACCAACGACGACTTCTTCCCCGACCTCGGCAACCTCATCCTCAATGACATGGGCGACAACATCAACACAGGTGGTGCTTCTCCCGCTGCACCGTATGTGATTCTATCCTTCCTGTTTGAGATCGTGGTAGAATTCATGTTTCTAGTATGTGCCCTAGATGTGATCTGTTCATCTACTATGCTAGTTTGCATGATTAGTTTAATCTTTGCTAGTGTTGTCATGATTTATTTTCTGTTTATTCGGATTAAAACTCGTAGCAATTTTCTCATATATTCAACAAATACTAGCATCCTCGGATTGCTGCATCTCACAACTATCATCAGTACATGTGTAGCAAATCATATTTGAAGCCTGATCCTTTGCTACTGACGATCTCATGACTCACCACATAGCCAGAATGACAACCTGATACGTCTCCATCGTATCTATAATTTTTGATTGTTTCATGCCAATATTATTCAACTTTTAAATGCTTTTGGCAACTTTTTATATGATTTATTTGGACTAACTTACTTATCCAGTGCCCGGTGCCAGTTCCTGTTTGTTGCCTGTTTTTGTATCGTAGTAAATCCATATCAAACGAAGTCCAAACGTGATGCAACTCCACGGAGAATTATTTTGGAATATTTGTGATTTTTGGGAGTTGGAATGACTACAAAAGAAGGCCCATAAGGACCACGATACACCAGGGCGCGCCCCAGGCCCCTGGCGCGTGGTGGTGTATGCTGCCCTCCTCTAACGTCGGTTGAAACTCTACTTCGGGTGCAAGGAAGCTTATATCAGGAAAAAAATTGTGTAAAAAGATCAGTGCAATCGGAGTTACAGATCTCCAGGAATATAAGAAACGGTTTTCGGCCAGATCCGAGGAGCGCGAAACAGAAGAGAACAAAGAGGGAGATCCAATCTAGGAGGGGCTCTCGCCCCTCCCATGCCATGGAAGCCAAGGACCAAAGAGGAAACCCTTCTCTCACCTAGGGAGGAGGCCAAGGAAGAAGAACAAGGAGGGGGGCTCTCTCTCCCTCGCTTCCAGTGGCGCCGGAGTGCCGCCAGGGCAACGATCGGGACAACGATCTACATTAACAATCCTTCTACCGTCAACACCAACTCTCTCCCCCTCTATGCAGCGGTGTAACACCTCTTCCCCCCGCTGTAATCTCTACTTAAACATGGTGCTCAACTCCATATATTATTTCCCAATGATCTATGGTTATAATATGATGTTTGAGTAGATCCATTTTGTCCTGTGGGTTAATCGTGATCTTAGTTGGTATGATTGTATATTTTATTTATGGTGCTGTCCTATGGTGCCCTCCGTTCTCGCGCAAATGTGAGGGGCCCTCGCTATAGGGTTTTGCAATATGTTCATGGTTCGCTTATGGTGGGTTGCGAGAGTGACAGAAGCTTAAACCCGAGTAAGTGGGGTATGACGTATGGGAGTAAAGAGGACTTGATACTTAATGCTATGGTTGGGTTTCACGACCTTAATGATCTTTAGTAGTTGCAGATGCTTTCTAGAGTTCCAATCATAAGTGCATATGATCCAAGTAGAGAAGTATGTTAGCTCATGCCTCTCCCTCATATAAAATTACAAGAATGATTACCGGCACTTGTTATCAATTGCCTAGGGACAAATAACTTTCTTGTTGACACAAACCCTTTTACTAAACACCTAATTTTTATTATATTGCAAAGTACTTCTAGTTTTATTTTTGCAAAGTAGTTCTAGCATCACACCTACATAATAGTTTCATACTTGTTTCTGGTAAAGCAAACGTCAAGTTTGCGCAGAGTTGTCACTACACCACGGTCAAGATTTGGTGACACACCTATCTGTTGGCATTGGGTACCTTTGCCGACACATAAATTGTAGCTAACAGCTACACCGACAAAAGATAAAACAGTCGGAGGACTTGCTGTTGGCAAAGGTATTGCCGACAGTTATTTACTTCCTGACAGACGTTCAGTCGGCATACACGCTACCTACGCCGACACATTTCCTGCGGTCATACACCGTACCTATCCCGACTGTTGGTTTGTGGGCGTACACCCTATCTACCCCGACAGTTCTTTTGTGGGCATACACCCTACTTTTGTCGACACATAGATTGTCCCTCTAGGTATATGCTTTTGCCGACACTTAATCTGTTGATGTACGTACATACCTTGGCCGACACTTAATCTGTCAATGTAGGTACATACCTTGGCCGACACTCATTATGTCCAGCTAGTTAGGTATGTTTCCCGACACTTAATTTGTGAAGATAGGTATGTACCATGGCCAACAGGTAACATGCAACATCCATATAAAGTGTACAGCCAAAACAATAATTTGGCACATATGCGGTGCTCAAGTGTCATCCACAAACAATATCAGAATGAAAATATTTGATATACATATACAATGCTCAAATTTCATCCATAAAGAGCATCAAGATGACAACATACATATATATCCACCCAGATTCACAACAACCAACATAGTTTGCCCATGCATGAGCACTGCATATGTTTGACCCAGGCTCATAATAACATACATATATATTGACCCAGGTTCATAACAAAACAAGTCGCATTAATAGGAGCACTACTTGCTGGTCTAAAAGAGTTCAAACCCTAGTCCAGAACACAAGTCACATACATGAGCACAAAGTTCTACTCCAAAATACTTGAAGCACAAAATAACACACAGAAGATTCATGGCATGGTTGAAGTTGGCCGGTCCAAAATACTGCAAACAGCCAAATGTTCCATGACACTCCAAGTCATCATATCCATGCGCTAGGTGGCTAAGTACCTGACATCCATAAAAACATCTCGAGTAAGTGAGCATTCAACCCCAAAAATGTTCAAAGTTCAAATAAAGATTGGCAGGAACAAATTATGCATGGTTTTATTCTCCTTAATAAATTACAGATAGGATTTAGAAATTATTTACATGGAAGTTTCATAGCAAGAATAATACATTGAGAAGAGATCACCGGGGCACATTGAGAATAAAAAACCATGACAAATTTGTTCCAGGACATTTACATCGAGAATAAAACAATGCATAATTCTGCACACTACTCCTGTGTTTGAATGTAATATAGGACACCTCTAGCTACAAGTTGTTCTGGCCAGTCTCTCACACTCAGCAAAGTGATCCAATAAATTATGAAAACCCACCAATGCAAACAATCAATATCTCACTCGGGTTTACAATCAAAAAAAGGCAGTAAAAAAGAATAGAATGCAAAGAACATAATAATAGCTAGTGAAGTGCTAACATGAATTAGATAGGCGAAAAACATGCTATGGATTTGTCCCAGCAATAAACAGATGGTTTCTCACATTCAACAAGCATTCCACTATTTCCAATCACAACAATTTCATCACATCACATAAAAAGCTGTTGATGGCACAACAATCACAGAATACAAGGAAAATAAAGGATCATATTAAACTTGAAGTATGGAGTATGTCATAGTACCTGCACCTCGTGGCACATTGGCTGCCTTCTGTGCATCTTTGATCTACAACAATAATCATCACTTAGCATCTCCCATGGCCAATAGGTGACCAATCAGTGAAAAAGAAAAGAAATCAAGTGCTCTAGATTCTTACCATAGCAGATGGCCATGCAATTGGTTTACCCTTAGCATCTGCCATGGTAAGCACATCTCCATACGGACGAGGCAACTGAGTTTCCCTTCTGAACACCGAATAGACAACAATTTCAACAAATTGAGAACCTAGAGGCTCACCCCCACCACAACCTTTGGATTGGTTGTTTGAATTGTTCCTTTGGCAATAGGGACACTTAAGGGTCTAGTTATGCTATATAGTATCACATCTCTTCCACCCTATAGGGAAAAATTGTAATTCAGAACATACTTTCATTTTAAAGAAGCAAGTTCAAGTGTACAAATACATATTATTGTGTAGAAAAGCATAGGAAATCCCAAGCAGAAAAACTTAAGTTAATAAAACATCATATTGACAAGATCTAGTTAAATGATTTATCGTTCAGACTTAAGTCAAATGAATTTTCATTCAAGTTGTATCGTAGCATTAAATTCAAATGAAGTTGAATCATAGCATAGCATTACAGTTAGAAGGAGGGCATAACATCTTCTATGTAGGAAAGAAAGGTTTACCCCTTGTTGCTTGTCAGGTTTCTCTACATTAACAACTCTTCTTCCAATTCCAATAGCATTTGACTCAGCCATGTCCTACAGAATAGTATTACCTTCTTTAGTATTACTAGCTTCTCTTGTCCTTATGTTCTACATCAAAATCAAGCATTGTAGATGTTACTAAATATAATAAACTATAAGGAAATCATAGCACTACATGTTCCACTATTGCAAAGATACAATATAGTAGAACTATCGTGTTACCTGTTATGCTGTTGCAGTAGGTGTGCTATTGGGTTGATCTCGTTGCCCTTGTGAAGACAAAAGAAGTTCCCTCATCTCAGCCATTTGCTTCTTCATGTCATCCATTTGTGTCATTTTCTTCTTCATGTCGTCCATCCGTTCTTGCAGATGTTCCACTTTTTGGTCAGATACACGACACGCCTCCATTGCCATTTAAAGCTTTGTAGATTTATACTGCTGAGTTCCAGGCAACTCTAGTTCAGATGGAGTTGGGCCCAATCCGATAGCACGAACATATCCATTATTTTATTTTCCACAAACAAATGCAAACAAATCACCATCCTTAATACCATTGTCCACTAATTCAAGGTGCTTTTCTGCTCCATCTTGAAGTTCTTTCTGTAAATTTCAGGAATGTGTTATGTGTTCCTAGTATTTACTACATAAACAAAAATATGAAAGGCATCTGAACTTACAATTCTTAATGCAGACCCTTTTTGAGGAAGTCCACTACGATGTGTATGTGTTTCAATAAACAGTTCATGTCTATGCAGGCGACGATTGAGCACCTCGGTCTATGTCAAGTAATAAAAGATTAAAACAATTTTCAAAATGTATAAACATCCAAGTTTACAACAAAGATTGCATGGTTGCATACCATTTTAGTGTCAACCCAAGCAAAACTCTTACTTCCAGATGTGTGATTTTGATTATAATTTGCTCGATTTTTTGCCTCTTATTGAGCGAGCCTACCAAATGGTGTCATAAATCATGTCAAACAAGTAAAATCATGTAATACCAACCTAACAAAGAGGATACCTTAGCTTTTGGAGTTAACCAAAATGCAACAAGCAACTTCCATTGGCCAGGATGAACTCTAGCATCACATGATGCTATAAGTTCATCATACGAATAGGATTCATCATAATATTCCACTACTAGGGAAAAGCCTATACACAGAATCTTAGCAGCAGCGCGGCTCAAAAAGGAGCGCTGTTGCTAATTAGTAGTGCACTCTGCTGATAAATTTTTAGCAGTAGGGCGCTCTGCGTAAACCGCGCTGCTACAAATATCCACCGGCGGTGTTCACCGAGCTCCATTTAGCAGTAGCGCTGTGGCCTGAACCGCGCTACTGCTACGGATGTAGCAGTAGCGCGCTTTTCCTGGGATCGCTGCTGCTATATTTCAAATTGCCAAATTTTTTGTCACTATTAGCAGTAGCGCCGTTGCCCAAAGCGCGCTGCTGCTAATTATTTAGCAGCAGTGCGTTTCTCCTCCCGCGCTACTGCTAACCCGCACCAACCCACCACCTTTCCCCACTCGTGCCTCCCCTCCCCCTCCTCTCTTCCCTTCCCCCTACCTCCCCCACATGCTCCCACTCTCACTCTTCTTCTTCCTCAATACTTCTCCCCCATTACTCTTTCTCTTCTATCCACCTTTCTCTCTGTTCATTACTCCTACCTAACTACACCACCTCCATTAATGCATCTCCTTTCTCTTTTTCCTTTCCCCTCCATAGTTGAAGTTGTCTCCTCCCAAATTAGCTAGCTAGGTAGATGTAGCACTTAGTTAAGTGACCTATTTGCCCCCTAACTAGATCTATCTTTGTCAAGAAGAGCTTTATGCACTTTTGATCTCTCCCTACAACATCATCTCCACCGTGTGCTCGATCTCGATCGAGATAGAGGTGATGAAAATTTCATGCTTTTGCAAAATGAAAATATTTTTATGTGTGTGTTATATGTTTGTGGAAATTGTGTGTGTGGCACGCCAAATTGTGCTTTTGAGTTGCCTATGTTTTGCCGAAATGTTGATTTATTTCCGTTTCGGCGAATTCCGGGCAAACTCTAGATCCATCTATGTCCTATTTTTAGGGAAGGTCATGCCAAATTTTTTTATGACTTTGATGCATGCATGCATTTTTATAATCAATTTGTTTATTATTACCGTGCAGAGTTGACGATGGTCAGTGGAACGATGGTGGATAGGTGGTTGCGGTCGGTGGTGCAGGACATGAAAGAAAATAACCAGACAGAGGTTTTATGTCCGTGCCGAAAATGCAAAGGAATAGTTTGGCTCGACCCCCATGACGATGGTCGTGTCGAAGCGCACCTGCTCATGATTGGTTTCATGGATGGCTATACGTGGTGGATAATTGAAGATGAGGATGACGATGTTGAGGATGCCGACGGGGCAGGCAATGATGACACGGGGCAAGACGAAGAGATGATCGATAATGGCGACGGGGAAGAGGACGGACATGGCGGCGGAGAAGGGGCCGGACATGGCATAGGAGAAGGGGCCGGACATGGCGGCGGAGAGAACGACATGGACTCCACGCAGCAGAGTTCGTCGGTACTAAGTTCAATCGTGCGGGACCCTCATGTTCAAGCATTGCTTCGCAAGGAGACGAGTACTGAGAGAGCTGCTTCTAAAGAGGAGGCTAAGCTGGAGCAACTGGTGGTAGACTCGAACACTCCATTGTATGATGGTTGCAATCCTGAGGTGACCCGCTTGAGTTTCACGCTCCAACTCCTGAAGACGAAGGCTAAAAACAAATGGACCGACACTAGCCTCGATGAGCATCTCAAGTACCTAAAGGATGTTCTTCCCGCGGGTAATCTATGTCCTACTAGTGTTGATGAGGCCAAGAAGATCGTGTGCCCTCTTGATCTGCCACACGTTAGATACCATGCATGCATCAACGATTGCATAATTTATCGGAAGGAGCACGCGGAAAAAACAAGCTGTCCGATGTGCAATGCTTCTCGATACAAGAAGGCCGGGAAGAAATGTCCCCAGAAAGTTGTATGGTACTTACCGATCACTCCCAGTCTGTAGAGGTATTTTGTAGATCCCAAGGAAGCAAAGCTAATGCGCTGGCACGCGGAGAGGAAGAAGCCCGACGATGGAGATGATCCGAAGCTGAGACACATGAAGGATGGAAGCCAGTGGAGAGCGTTGAACAGCTTCTATCGGTATTTTGAATGTGATGCAAGGAACATCGTGATCGGCGCGTGTACCGATGACATGAATTCGTTTGGCAACCAGAACACGAACCATAGCACATGGCCCGTGTTTGTATGGATGTACAACCTCCCCCTGGTTGTGCATGAAATCGAAGTACATTCACATGAGCATGCTTATTCAAGGGCCGAAACAACCAGGAAATAATATTAATTTGTATCTGGGACTACTTCAAGATGAGTTAGACACGTTATGGAAAACACCGGCCAAGACATGGGACGCCAGCAAAGGTGAGTATTTCAACATGAGAGCCGCGCTGATTACGACAGTGCAGGACTATCTCGGTTACAGATATGTGGCAGGCCAGGTGTGCCATGGATATTGCGGATGCACGTGGCATGGATGATACGACGTCTCAACAGCTAACATCAAGGAAAGATGGCGGGTCTGGGAAAATCGTGTACATGGGGCATCGAAGATGGCTTGAACAGGACGACCCGTGGAGAAACCATGGAGATCTATTCAATGGTCACGCTGAGCATCGAGGACCTCCATGTAAGCGGAGCGGTGCCAAAAATCGATGAGCTGTTGAAAAACTGGAAGGAGTGCCCCGCACCGGGAAAGATGATGAGAAAGGCGCCGGAGCCGCTGCTGAAGGTATGGAAGACGAGGTCTGTGTTCTGGGACTTGGAGTACTGGCACAAACTCGATACACCTCATTGCCTTGATCAAATGCATATTTGTAAGAATGTCCTTGAGAGCTTGCTTGCAACACTGATGAACATGCCGGATAAGACCAAGGATGGGCCGAAGGCAAGAAAAGACTTGCAAGATTTGAAAATTAGGGAAGATCTGCACATGCCGCCCCGTAAAATGTCAGACGAGACAGAGACGGAGACAGAGGCACGGGAGAAGAAGGGCAAGAAAATAAAGAAAGAGGATTATTGCCCCCCTTCTTGCTTCACCTTAAGTCAGGCTGAGATCAATGCCTTCTTTAAGTGCCTTACTGGAGTGAAAGTTAGTTCCGGTTACTGTGGCAAGATAAGCAAATATCTAGACACGGACAAGAAAAGGTTCAGCGGGATGAAGTCTCATGACTGTCATGTGATGATGACGCAGATACTACTTGTTGCCCTTAGAGGGATAATGGACAAGCACGTCCGTGACACGCTTATTGGTCTCTGCAACTTTTTCGACGTCATCTTTTGAAAGTCGATCAGTGTGAAGCAGCTCCAAAGGCTACATGAAGAGATCATTGTGATACTGAATGAGCTTGAGATGTACTTCCCGCCCGCGTTCTTTGACGTGATGGTGCATCTGTGTGTCCATATTGTGGATGACATAATAGACCTGGGGCCGTCATTCCTGCACAACATGATGCCATTTGAGAGGATGAATGGGATCATCAAAGGATTCGTTCGTAACATGTCCCGTCCGGATGGAAGCATCGTCCAGGGATATTTGGCACAAGAGTGCATCTCTTTCTGTGAGAATTTTCTATATGGCGCAGACCAGCCGCCTGGTGTTAGTGTTGGTTTGCCCGTTAACAAGCACGATGGGAGGCTCGAAGGAGATGGTCACTGCAACGGTCGCAGGGAACTGCACGTGGCATACTCAGATCGACGCAGCGACTTTGATAGAGAAAACTTGGTAGTGCTACAACACCTAGACGAGGTAGATCCTTTCGTGGCATTGCACAAATAAATTATCGCAAAGAAGTATCGTGACCCGGGGGTATGCAGGACGGACGCTGAAGTTACTAGAGAGCACAACTCCACTTTCCTGCATTGGTTCAAAGAGCATATTATTGCTAATCCTCTGGAGGAGGGCTCTAAGGACGGATTGCTCATATACGCCTTAGCACATGGCCCCTCGCCCAACCTCGTAACCTATCAGGCATATGATATCAACTGATACACGTTCTACACGGAGGCCAAAGATATGGACAGTGATGATCAGAACTCAGGGGTGACGATGGAATGCATGACCGGCAGCGACAACGGCGCAACTGAACGATTTTATGGAAGGGTTGAGGAGATCTGGGAGCTTGACTACTTTGGACTGCACAACACGACGATGTTCCATGTCAGATGAGCTAAGAATGTCGAAAGAGAAAGCCGGATTTTCACTACCATGACTATACCCGACGCCAAGAGCGCTACCGTGAACGCTATCGCAAAAAATGAGCCATGGGTACACGCTAAGCACGTGACACAATGCTTCTTCATAACTGACCCGCGCAATCCCAGCCGTGTTGTCCTGAGGAGAGGCAAAAGGAACATCATTGGAATGGATGGAGTCGCCAACGAGGAAGACTATGATCAGTACGGCAACCCAATGAGGGAAGATGACGATGATGATGAAGTATACGTCAAAAGAAGAATCAATACTACATTACCTAAGAAAAATCGTACTCCATGGAAAAGGCAAAGTCACAATGAGGGGCTCAATTATTCTTCGACGAACAAGAAGGGAAAGAAGCTGACTCAAAAACGAAAATGTCAGCACTGAGGAAACTTATGTTATCGGTCAAATGATGTAATATATATATATATATATATATATATATATATATATGTTCCTATTTTGTATACACACTTAGCCATTATTATGCATGGGTCCAATGATGTGTAATATATATGTTCCTATTTTGCATACATATTTAACCGTCAAATGATGCAATATATATCGCCCTCCCTTCGTTCACTGCCCTCGGGAAATAAAAGTGGGATAAAATAAAGGAAAAGAAAAAGGAAAACTGGCAGTAGCGAAGGTAGTAGCAGCGCGTTTTGCCTAAACCGCTACAGATACTGAAGTTAGTAGAAGCGAATTTCGTATAAAGCGCTACAGCTACTGAAGGTAGTAGCAGCGCGTTTTGTGCAAATGCGCTACTGCTATGTCCACTTAACCCAAAATTATCACCCGCGCTGCTTCATCCCGCCTTCCCCCCCCCAAATCCCGCTAGCCCCCGACCCCGGCGCTCGCCCCCGACCCGGCCCTCGCCCCCGACCCCGACCCCGGCGCTCGCCCCCGACTCGGCCCTCACCCCCGACCCCGGTGCCGGCGCTCGCCCCCGACCCCGGCGCGCTCGCCCCCGACCTGTCGGCCCTCGCCTCCCTCCTCTCCCCTCCCGGCCGTCAATGGGCCTGCCTCCTCGCCCCTGCACCCTTTGTAACCCCCCTCTCTCTCTACTAGGGTTCTTCGGTTAATTTAATTAGGTTTTAGTTAGGGCAGTATGTTAATTAGGTTATCTATTTAGTTATGAATTTAGCTAGGTTTCAAAATTTGAACTGGACATGTGATATGTGCAAATTTGAACTGGACATGTGATATGTGCATATGTCATGTTTTGGACATGTCATATTTGGAAAATGATACGAGTGGCCTATGTTACGCCGGAATGTTGATTCATTTCCGTTCCGGTGAATTTCAGGCGCTCGATATGTCCATTTTTTAGCAAAGGTCATGCCGAAATTTCCCGTGAATAAAGGCATGATTTTGTGCTACATAGTTAGCATATCGAGTGCTGGCACATAGATTTCTTTTTATGACATTTCTCATTTATTCATACTTTTAGAAATAAATGAGGAAACTTAATCATAGGAAACATGTCGAACAACGAAGAAACTGGGCCTTCTGACCAAGATGCAGACGAGATGGATTATGAGGGTGAACAAGAGTACCTCGACTATTTGACTGCTAAGCAAGGTTTGCAGGTTGGCCTCGATGATGGTACTGACGCCGACATCGACACCGACAGCGCCGGCACCGATGGCGGCACCGAGACCGGTGGGGAAGGTACTGGCGGGGAAGGTACCGGCCCCGATGCCGCTACCGAAAAGAGGAAGCATAAGAAGCAGAGGATACGAAAACCTAACAAACTAGGGATTGGATGACTTGTGATCACAAAGATGACACTTGACAAGTTTGATCCGTTAGAGCCGGAAGAACCTCGCAAGTGCTATGGGAACCAAGTAGGATGCATCCTACGGGAATGCGCAAGCATCAACGACGATGACTTAAGGAGTAAAGAACATTTGACGCAGTTGCTCCTAACAAAGTTGCACAAGAGATTCAAGTTCCCCGACCGGGATGATAACATAGAACAACCGTGGGATGATCCGAAGATGAAAAAGATTAACAATCACGCCATGGGCATGTTCAACAATGATTTGGCCTCCTGGAAAACGAGGGTGAAACGAGCTATTGAGGCTGATGAACCCCTGTCCAAGATTTTGGAGGAAAATCCGACACTTATGGAAGAGGAGTTCGAAAAGTTCAAGGACACTTGCGCTAGCGAGGCAGCCAAGGCTAAGGCTGCGAAATTCAAGAGCCTTCAGCAAAGGAACACAGGGAAGCATCGCCTCGAAAGCCATGGCTACCTCAGTAAAAGGCCCATATGGGATAAGGAGGACGCGGAACGTGAAGCCGCAGGTCTCCCAGACCCCTTCGCGAAGTTCACCAACCCCTTGGAGCATGACTTCATCAGGGCCCTCTACAAGTGGGACAAGGAGAAAAAGGTTTTTTACACGGACAAGATCATGAGGAAATTGATTAGACTACTGGAGAAGCAACACCAGCTTGCAGCCGAAAGCCCTACTTCTCCGACGAGGCCCAAGTGGGACACCCCTCTCAACCGGGCCTTGAACGAACTTAAGGGACTCCCTTTGGATCAGCGGCCGCAATATGGTCGTGTGCACGGCGCTGGAGACGGCGCCACGTGGAAGGTGTTTTACAACAAGGGCCCGGAGGCCAAGAAGCTGAAAAAGAAGTTTATTTAGGCGGACATCGACGCGAAGGTGAAGCTTGCGGTCGAGAAAAAAGCAGCTGAGGACGCGAAAAAAGCAGCCGAGGACAAATATGAGTTGCTACAGCAGGCAGTCAATGCAGCTGTAACTGCCTGCAGAAATGATTTCGCTACTAACTTGGTTCCAGTTATCATCAACTGGGCGAAGGAAAATCCAGACAAGACGGTACATGATTTCCCGATGCCCAGTTTCATCGGGAGCAACTCCATGAACAACAACACCATCGCACCATCACTTGCTCACGCAATCGGGCCTCCTCTCGCAACCGCTCCCACTCATAGCAGCCCGTCCTCAGTCTCAGGCGCGCTAGGTGGGCCTTCGTCTTTGGCTGAGCTCGACGCCGTCACGGTAATTACATGTCGCACCAACATATATATATATATATATATATATATATATATAATATTCCATTTTTGTTGCCTTTCGGTTGTTTTACGCCACAGACATATGTTTTTGCAGGCAAAAGAAACCCTGTGCACCATACTCTACTTGGTCAAAGGCTAGAAGGTGGACGTGGGACAAGGGATGATAATGGATCCCTCTCAACGCACGTTCCACAACCAGCCGATCCCCGTTGGGCACTTCAGGGTGAGCTTGACCAGTGTGAAATCGGGGCACGAGGATTTGCCTCCTCCAGTACAGCATGTGGGAGCGGACGACGAGACCCCGCCGCGGATTGGAAGCTGCAAGAATTGGGTGCTGCTATGGCCGAAGAATCTTATTCGTCTGGAGCCGGCCGAGAGCACACCAATAACTACCACACATCAACAAGCATGTGCGAAGACCACCACCCCGCCTACGCAATTACCAGCTCCTGTAGTGCCGGGTGAGAGCGGCGGACGACATGATGAAGGGGGTGCAATAGTACTGGCTGATGTAATTTCTCCTGTAGAACAGAGAATGGATGATGAGACGAAGGTCGATCCTATGGATTACCTCAATACAAACGCGTATGACTGTGACATTGATATGACGAGTCAACCATATGACGAATCGGGCTATCAGCTTGCTAATGAGGATATGGATGATATGCCTGGGCAGGGTCGTACCATGGATTGCAAAAAGTCTCTCTTCATGAAATCCTCACAGGACACGCCTGAAGATGCCGCCTCAACACAGGCTCAACTAGCCGGGCGCAAGGGTCGTATAGTACTTAGCCCGGGAACACTGGGGCAGGGGTTAAGGAAGGGTCTGGAAGGTGTGCCCAAGAAAAAGGAGAGGAAGAGATCGGGGAAGGTAACTGTCTCCAAACAAGCCAGAGCACATAGCAGCCAGACGATGCATTCTGAAGAGCGTGTACCCGTGAAAGTGCGGTCATGTTCCATCTCACGGGCGAGCCGATGCTACCGCCGAAACCGCTGGAGGCACTATCAGGGGATCTCAGGAGACTGCACGACCATGTGCTGTCGACTGAGAAAATCCTACTAGCCTCAAAGGATCCAGGATATCCGACATACGCGGCTCGTGTGCCTGAGGGGAAGTGCTACGTCGACACACGGCCCGCGGAGGTGTTCTTCCTGCGGTTTGACCATATCTTTGAGATGTTTCTAACAAGGCGGCTTGATTTTACTATCGTCCGCCTTTTTGCGCTACATATGAGCTCCGTCATGAAGAGTGAAGAAGTCTCGCAAATCTGTGTGGCGGATCCGTACTACATGCACGAGTCTTTCTTGAGTCTCGGCGACTTTGAGCGTGAAACTGCTAGGGAGTACCTCCAAAACTTCATGGTACAGAATAAGGACCGGGAAATTGTCCTCGTGCCTTATCATCCAAAGTAAGTCAGTTCCGAACAACCCTTTCGTACATTTCAATCATTCCTTGTCTCTCATATGGGGAATAATTTGAGGTGTCTTTTCCCCGCAGCAACGGGCGCGCCGTCCTTATCGTTCTTTACCCGCAAGTCTCCCACGCCGTGTATTTTGACCCTTCCAGAGACTACGAGAAAAAAGACTACACCCACATAATGAATATTCTAGATGATGCTCTCCAAGGCTTCAGCTTTAGAGGTGGCCACGTGCAGATCAAGAAACAAAGGAACAAGAAGATGGGTTCCGCGCATAAAACTAACTTCTCCTGCATCCATGTCCCAAAACCAAGCAAGAAGGATGGATTCTACATCGTCCATCTCATGATTCAGTTCAACACGGATCACTAAAAGCTTCGCATTAACAGCAGAAATGATGATCGTATCCACAAGTGGCTAGAATCTCATGGAGAAGCGGATTATAAACTTAGAGATGACTTCTTTCGCATCCAAAGCGACATTGCCATGATCATCATGAAAGAAGTCGTCGATGAGAAGGGGATGTTCCACCACGGCCCTATATCGCGAGCTTACGTCCGAACTCGCATAGGCATGCAACGTCTAGACCTCACGCCGTTCAAGAAGCTAGGGTTCGTCCTCGATGATATGGAAGGATGGAACTTCTAGTGATTTATGATGCCGATGATGATGATATGTGTCGGTTGAACTTGTATACTTCTTGTAGTGATGAAACTTTGTGATGTCCACGGTCCATGCCGAACTTGCGTAATGCTACTTTGTTAGTTTGCGTACGATGACCTGCGTACCTCTAGTTAATTAATTTGCATACTGTATGTTGCATCTAGTTTCTAATCCTTTCTTTTTCGGTGTTGCTCTAGTATATTTTGTTGCATATATATGATTGTACATCCTCTTCATGAACATGCATCTCTAACAGGTACCTAGTTTCTTGATGGCGAGATGGAATTTCTATGTCATGTACAAAGGGAAGGTTCTGGGGGTGTACAACGAGTGGCATGAGTGTCAGGCACAAGTGAGTGGGTTCATGGGCGCCAGCCATAAAGGCTTCAAAAGCAGACAAGAAGGAGAAGCTAGTTACTTGAGGTTCACACTAGCGCGAGAGAGGACTAGTAACCGCCACCTCATGTACTTCATAGTTCCGCTCTCACTCATAGTGATAGCACTTCTTGCGTATACCTTTGTTTAGATGGATGACGTTGTTGTAGTTGCAAGTATTCAAGACTTGCATATATCAGTATTTTCGAGATGATGACAAGATATCACTTTGTGTTGGATGATGATTATGATGAGACTATTTGTATGTACATGCTATGATTACATTTGTGGTCTCGCAGACATTTGTATGTGTATCATGATGACATTTCTATGTGCTAAAGATTCTTCTATAAAGCCTGTTCAAATACAAAACAAATATGCCAAAAAATAACAAAAAAACCTACTTAAATTAGCAGTAGCAAGTGTACAAAAATTAGCAGCAGCGCCGCGGTAGCAGTAGTGCGTCAAGGTAAAACGCGCTAGAGCTACTAGCAGTACCAAGCTTCCGCAAACAGCGCTGCTGCTACACTTGTGTAGCAGTAGCGCCGGTGAGCACGCGCTACTGCTATATGTTAGCTGTAGCGCCTTATTAGTAGCGCCTGTCCCCGCGCTACTGATACATCTAAAACCCGCGCTGCTGCTAGCCTTTTCCCTAGTAGTGTTCCCTCTTTAGGTCTGATTTGAAGTCTTTCCATTTAATTTGTGCTGTTTTCATATAACATTGGAAAACTCGTTGGTCTAATTCCCAAAACAACTGCAAAAATAGGCATTCGAAAAAAGCTATTAGAGAACAATACGACATATACTAAATCGCTAGTCACTCCTAATCATAACAGTAAGATAGCATCTAGGACATAAGAGCAGTACATAGAACGCGTTACCTTTGCCTCGGCCCATAAAGCAAGTTTTCTCGATAGATCAACCTTCCTCCAATCATCAAATTCAACGGGAAAACTCTTGGTTCTTATTTGTGTTCCAACAAAGTTAGCAAACCGTTTAACAGATTTACCACAAGGCTGACCATACTCATTTAGTTCCAACTTGAGTTTAGGCTTGTTTTGCCTTCCCCATATGCTTTTCATAGCAGTAACTTTCCTGACCTCCCTTTCCTGGCCTGATACACAACAAATGCAGAAAACAGGTTTAGTACTGTAAGTGCATTATCATTCAATTGCAAGGTACACACATCAAAGTCAAGAAGCATACCTTCAGGTTCATTCACTACAACCTCAGGTTCGGTTATTATTTCAGTAGTTAATCTTGAAGTAGACCGTAATTGTCGTTTAGAAGCTTGAGTTTGTGAAACAGGAGTTTTCTTTTGTCTCTACAATTAGAACATAAATAAGTGTTAACTATTCTAAATGGGATAGCCATATCAATGTTCAGGTTTTCATAGCATGCAAACATGTCATTCTGCATGTGCAAACATATGCATTACTCAAAGCAATACCTTTTTCTTCTTTCGGGGAGCAGGTAGGCCTTCTGACTCATATGCATCTGCTAGACCTTTCAGATTCAAAGTTCTCTTCATGTTCTCATTTTGTTTTCGAAGTACTTCAACTACATTTTTGTTCTTTTCAAGTTCATATTCAGGGATTCTTTCTACGCTTCTTGCTGTGGTTGCCATTTTTGCTCCTGCTCCTGTAAGTGTTTACAAATGAGTTAGTAGTCTATACAACAATCAAGTATTTGAACTAACATCACAACCAAATTTTACACAATTACCAAATAAAATGCAGAAAATCATTATCACACTTACTTCCTCTTTGGTGCAGCAACAATTATTCCATCTATATCAGTCCTTACATGAGAAAATTTGGTATAATCAATGTCGGGATCAACATCGGTGTGTAGATCAATTAACAACCCCTTATTAGCATTTTCAAGAACTACATTTTCATCATCATCATCCATATTTTCTTCATCCACAGCGGCCATAGAGTACATGCCATGTGGTTTATTGTTCTGGACAACTGCACACCAACCTTCATTATCAACCTCTGGAACATAGAAAACTTGTCTGGCTTGTGATGCTAAGATGATAGGTTCATCTGATAACTTATCACCACTACTGAATAAATGGTTGAAGTTAACAGTTGTAACCCCAAACTGATCGGTTTTTACCCATTTGTCTTGTTCACGATTGTCAACCCAATCACATCGAAATAACACCATATATCCTTTTTGGCGGTAGTTTAGCTCAACTATCTCCCTAATAATGCCATAATATATCTCTACTCCTCCTGAATTTTGTGCAGCTATAGCTACTCCACTATTTTGAATAGGTCTACCATCATCACTTGAGTGTGTATGGAAATCAAAACCATTAGTAGCATAGCTGTTAAATTTTCTAGCAATCATGAAAGGCTCTTGGGCTAAAATTTGCATTTCTTCTGATACTTCTACACCTCTTTCAACTAATGCCAACACCTGAGTATAGAATCATTGTTAGTTACAACAGGTCAACATGATTAATGTTGAGCACAATAGGTCAAGTCATGTCCTACTTACATGTTGTCGAAACCACTCATGAAACTTCTCATGTTGCATAGTATTGATTGCTTTTTCATTGGGAAGACCAATTGAGGATAGGTGCTCGCGGTGCTTCCTATAATTGTGTATCAAATTAATTATTGTAAGAAAGGTAAGAAAGGAAGAGATAATATTACTAGAGCGTGGGAAGCTTACTTCACATAAGGTTCTATTTCATTGTGGTTGAACAAGACATATCTATGTGCTTGGATCCAAGAATTGGTCGATAATGATATAATGCTACCCAAACCATGCCCCTTGTGGCAGAAGTATGGATTGGTACTGGAGGTTTCATTATTCAGCACCTCAACATTATTATCTTGTCGGGTGAACCTAGTCTCACACCCTTTTAGATAGCGAGAACAATATGTAAGGCTCTCATCAAACAAGTAACCCTCAACAATTGATCCTTCGGGATGGCTTCTAGTGCGAACATGTCCTTTGCAGTGCCCCAAATACCTACATACTACAAATTGTAAGCCTATTTGCAAAATTCATTTGTAAAAAATGTTGCTATTAGATTTTGTTTAGAAGATCACCTTTCTACCGACCACATGCTTCGGAAGTGTACTGGACCACCAATTCTAACTTGGGCAGGCAAATGCACCATCAAGTGGACCATGACATCAAAAAAACTTGGCAGGAATATAGTTTCTAGTATGCTTAAGGTCTCAGCTATTTCAGCCTCTAGGATTTGCATATCACTGATGCGGATAATAGGTGAGCAAATCTTCTTGAAGAAGTTACTAACACGAGTCAATGCAGCACATACTCTTGTTGGCAGTATTTTTCGAATCGCAAGAGGAAGTAGGTGTTGCAATAGAATGTGATTATCATGGCTCTTAAGTCCAAAAATCTTCTTCTCAGAAACATGGATATAACGTCGTATATCAGATGCAAAGCCTTGTGGAAACTTGACTCCCATCAGGACCTGGAGAAAATGTTTCATCTGCTCAGGTTTCAAAGTATATTGTGCTGGAGGTATATACAATTTACCCTCTTCTACTTCAACAGGATGAAGGTCCCCCATAATACCCAAAGCTTGGATGTCTAGGCGAGAATTTGCGTTATCCTTTGATTTTCCCTCAAGGCCCAGAAGTGTGTTAACTATGTTATCGCATACATTTTTTTCTATATGCATAACATCAAAATTATGATGCAACATCAGATCTTTCCAATAGGGCAACTTAGACCACACAAATCTTCTTTTATAACGGGGAGGTGATTCGCCTTCTTTGCGTTTTCTCTTTGCTCTTTTCCTAGCAGCTGGGTCTTTTCCAAAGGATGTTTCAAGATTTGCTGTCAAATCATCAATTTCCTCGCCGGTAAGAGGTACAGGTGCAGTCCTATGCTCTGACTTGCCATCAAATAACTTTTCATCTGACCTAAACTTATGGTTGGATGATAAGAACCTACGATGTCCCATATAAAAATATTTGCTGCCCTTCTTTAATTGTAAAGAACAAGTGAGTGAATGGCACTCAGGACAAGTTACCTCACCCTGGGTAGCACTCCCATGAGTGTAGCCTAAACCTGGAAAGTCATGTATGGTGCAAAGGATGACAGCACGAAGGTCAAATATTTCAGACTTAGAAGCATCAAATGTCTTTACACCATGGTAGTACATATCTACTAGATCGTCTACTAAAGGCTCAAGGTAGACATCCATATCACCACCAGGTGCCTTAGGGCCAGGAATGAGCAAAGAAAGGATGAAATTAGGCTGCTTCATGCACATCCAAGGAGGAAGGTTGTATGGAATCAAAAAGACTGGCCAGATACTTTAGGTACTCCTTGTCGACCTAAATGGATTAAAGCCATCTGTTATTGCAGCCAACCTAAAATTGCGACTGTCATTACCAATTAGTGGATGTTTGGAATCGAAATCCTTCCAGAAAATAGCATCTGCTGGGCACCTAATCAGACCATCTTTGGTACGTTGTTCATCATGCCACCTCATGTCAATTGCAGTTTTAGAGGACACAAAATACCTTTGAAGCCTTCTTTTAATAGGAAAATAGCGAAGAACCTTTTTAGGAACCCTATGTACCCTTTTCCCATGAGGACTCTTCTTTTCTGATTTCCACCTTGAAGTTTTACACTTTGGACACTGATTCTCCTTATCAAATTCATTTCTGAATAGTACACAATCATTTTCACACGCATGAATATTAACATACCCAAGCCCAATAGATTTAACTATTTTCTTAGCTTCATTGAAATTTTTGGGAAGTACTGAACCTTTGGGGAATGCATCGCTAAGTAACTCAAGCACCATGTCAAAACTTTTGTCACTCCATCGCCCAAGAAGTTTGATGTGGAGAAAATTTGACAACAAAACACAATTTTGAGAAGTTTTTACACCCAGGGTATAGCTCTGTGTTGTCATCATCAACCATCTTCAAATAAGCCTTGGTATCATCATCAACATGGGGGTTGTTACTGTCCTCATTGTTCTCTTCCAACACCCCCCATCATCTAATCCACAAGCTATGTCTCGCAAGAAATCAGCTAATTCATTATCTGCCGATGAAGTCTCTGCTTCTACCCCCTCAATATTGGCTAGATTCTCCATGAAACAACCATGTATGATACCCCTCCATGAAACCCGTACATATCAAATCATCACGTACTTCAGTTGCTACTCTCCATTTAGAGTTCAAACATATCTTGCAAGGACACAAGATTTTGTTTCCATTTGTTGAATTAATAAAAGCAAACTCTGTAGACTTGTCTACCCCCTATACATTTGTGTGCCTACATGTAATTTTTTTTAGATATTAGAATAGTTCATGACATAATTATACCGTTTATGAGATGGAAAAAGCAAATTTGATGTACCTAGGCTGAGACAACCATGTTTTGTCCATGTTGCACCCTTAATATCAAATTTTCCAACTAATCTGTATTTGGCCAGTGCGGCAGTGTTAGCTTTGCATCAGTGAAGCTACAATCATTATTCAAGCAACAATAGAAATACCAAACTATCATTATTCAAGCAACAGAAACAACTCCATATGGTTCAAGTTCATTAATACACAAGCAGACAGCAGTATATAGAAGGAAATCACACGAGGAGCTGATGCTTACCTCACAGAACAGAGTATGGACGGGGATGACTCTTGTGTAGAAATCGGCAGCAACCACGGCTCGCTTTGGGAGGGGCGCATCTCGCAGGTCGACCACCGCAAGTAGATAGTGTGCAGACGCAAAGATCGAAGGTCCAGTAGCAGCGGAGATGGAGATTGAGGATGGAGAACTAGTATCAGGGACGAGGGAGGGGGCACTGACGGTGGCGGCAGGGGACAAGCGGACAAAGACCGACGACGCCCAGGACATTCTGAGGCTGCTGGAAGTCGGGGGTGAGCGCCGGCTGGATGAGCGGGACACGAGGACGGCAGATTGACGTATGGGTGGAGCTCGGGGGATGCCGGGCATCGGGGTGGTGCTCCACGGCAGCTGGGCATCGGGGTGGCGCTCCACGGCGGTTGGGAGATGGGGTGGAGCTCCACGGCGGTTGGGCGACGGGGTGGAGATCCACGGTGGCTGGGCGACAGGGTGGAGCTCGACGGCGGCTGGGCGACGGGGTGGAGTGTGAGGACGCGAGGACGGCGGCTGGGGCGTCAGGGTGGAGCGCGAGAACGGCGATGACGGTGGATAGAGCATGTGGGCGGAGGCGGCAGGCACGGGTAGTGTTATGGAGTTGTGTTTTTTTATTGAGGTAGGAGCTGGCTAGATTTGGGGATATTTTGCATGGGCACGCCGAAAATTTCGCCTCCTCGCGCCTAAATCTTGCGCCAAGTTTGCAACCTCCGGTCGATTAACACGTGTCAACCTACGCTCACACTTAATTCGTGCCCATACACCCTACATACGCCAACACATTTGACGTCGCTAAGTGTGTATCTACGCCAACTGATAAACTGTCAATCACCACACATGTGCCGACACATGACGTGTTGTTAAGAAAACACCGACTGATACGTGGTGGCTTTGTGGTTGCTGACACTTAGTGTGTCCACATTGATTTATCTTCGCCGACACATGATGTGAAGACACAACTTAAAAGATACGCCAACAGTTATTTTGTGGACATCAGTAGACCTTTGCCCACAGAATTGTGTCACCTAAGCTCCTCCGTGGTGTGTGTGTATCGGTGGTCGATAGAACTTGAGGGAATATTTGTTCTGCCTTTAGCTCCTCGTTGGGTTCGACACTCTTATTTATCGAAGAAGGCTACAAATGATCCCCTATACTTGTGGGTTATCAAGACCTTTTTCTAGCGCCGTTGCCGGGGAGCAATAGCGTGGAGTGAATATTCTCGTGTGTGCTTGTTTGCTTTATCACTAAGTAGTTTTTATTTCCTGTTCTAAGTTGTTCTCTATCTTTAGTTATGGATATGGAACACGAAACACCAAAAAAATTAGGTGTACTTGCTACTCATGGAGATGGGGAACCTCCTAAAACCCTCGATGATCGTTATGTGAAAGATATTATGCACTACTTTGATAATCCTGAGAAAACCTGATACGTCTCCAACGTATCTATAATTTTTGATTGTTCCATGCTATTATATTACTCGTTTTGGATGTTTATGGGCTTTATTAAACACTTTTATATCATTTTTGGGACTAACCTATTAACCTAGAGCCCAGTGCCAGTTTGTGTTTTTTCCCTGTTTTTGAGTTTTACAGAAAAGGAATACCAAACGGAGTCCAATTTATGTGCCAATTTTTGACGAATTTTTATGGACCAAAAGAAGCCCCTAGAGTGCAAGAGTTGGGCCAGAAGAGACCCGGGCTGCCCACGAGGGTGGAGGGCGCCCCCCCTAGGGCGCGCCCCCAACCCTACCTAGTGGACAGCCTGGAGACCCCCCCTGACGTTAGACCTACGCCAAAAATTCCTATAAATACTGAAACCTCCAGAAAATAACCTAGATCGGGAGTTCCACCGCCGCAAGCCTGTGTAGCCACCAAAAACCTCTCGAGAGCCCATTCCGGCACCCTGCCGGAGGGGGAATCCATCACCGGTGGCCATCTTCATCATCCCGGCTATCTCCATGATGATGAGGGTGTAGTTCACCCTCGGGGCTGAGGGTATGTACCAGTAGCTATGTGTTTGATCTCTCTCTCTCTCTCTCTCTCTCTCTCTCTCTCGTGTTCTTGATTTGGCACGATTTTGATGTATCATGAGCTTTGCTATTATAATTGGATCTTATGATGTTTCTCGCCCTCTACTCTCTTGTAATGGATTGAGTTTTCCCTTTGAAGTTATCTTATCAGAATGAGTCTTTAAGGATTTTAGAACACTTGATGTATGTCTTGCATGTGCTTATCTGTGGTTACAATGGGATATTCACGTGATCTACTTGATGTATGTTTTGGTGATCAACTTGCGGGTTCAGTGACCTTGTGAACTTATGCATAGGGGTTGGCACACGTTTTCATCTTGACTCTCCGGTAGAAACTTTGGGGCACTCTTTGAAGTACTTTGTGTTGGTTGAATAGATGAATCTGAGATTGTGTGATGCATATCGTATAATCATGCCCACGGATACTTGAGGTGACATTGGAGTATCTAGGTGACATTAGGGTTTTGGTTGATTTGTGTCTTAAGGTGCTATTCTAGTACGAACTCTATGATAGATCGAACGGAAAGAATAGCTTCATGTTATTTTACTACGGACTCTTGAATAGATAGATCAGAAAGGATAACTTTGAGGTGGTTTCGTACCCTACAATAATCTCTTCATTTGTTCTCCGCTATTAGTGACTTTGGAGTGACTCTTTGTTGCATGTTGAGGGATAGTTATATGATCTAGTTATGTTATTATTGTTGAGAGAACTTGCACTAGTGAAAGTATAAACCTTAGGCCTTGTTTCCTAGCATTGCAATACCTTTTACGCTCACTTTTATCATTAGTTACCTTGCTGTTTTTATAATTTCAGATTACAAATACTCATATCTACCATCCAGATTGCACTTGTATCACCATCTCTTCGCCGAACTAGTGCACCTATACAATTTACCATTGTATTGGGTGTGTTGGGGACACAAGAGACTCTTTGTTATTTTGTTGCAGGGTTGTTTGAGAGATACCATCTTCATCCTACGCCTCCCACGGATTGATAAACCCTAGGTCATCCAGTTGAGGGAAATTTGCTACTGTGCTACAAACTTCAGCACTTGGAGACCCAACAACGTCTACAAGAAGAAGGTTGTGTAGTAGACATCAAGCTCTTTTCTGGCGTCGTGGCCGGGGAGGTGAGTTCTTGAAGGTATACATTTAGATCTTGCAATCGAATCTTTTAGTTTCTTGTTTTATCACTAGTTTAGTCTATAAAATAAAACTACAAAAAAATGGAATTGAGTTTGTCTCATACGCTTAATCTTTTTAATATCTTTTGTGAGAATGATGGTAAGGAAAATTGTGCTCAAGTGCTAGAATAAGAAATCTATAAAATGTTTGGTACTAAATCTTTGAATGATGAGCATGATTGCAATGTTGTTAGTATGAACTCTTTGAATATCGATGGCACTAATGATGATTGCACTAGTCATGATGAAAATGTCTCTTATAAGCATGTCAATTTTTGTGGAGTGCATAGAGTTTGCAATTACACACCAAATAGGGAAGATAGATTTTGCAAGAGGCATAAGTATTTAGAAACTAAATGGTTGCAAGAAATACTAGATGTTTGTGCTGAAAGATTCAATATTTTTCGCCATCATTGTGAACTTTGCAATGAACATGGTCTTTTAAAGCTCCAATGCTATTTGTTTCATGATCAAATCGTGTCCAAAAATTGTGATAACTTGATTACCCTTGAGCATCATAAAGAGCTTAGTCTTCTTTTGGGGTATGAAGAAATGAAACGTATAACTGAGGGTATTCCAAAATTTAATCTTGATAGATTTCTTGATTTTGATCTAGAAGAAATTTTTATGTATTGTGCGGTGAATTGCATTGAAAATCCTTATATTGTCAATTACATAAATAAAATAAAGCAAATAAAAGATGAAGAGAATACTAATGAAAGGGAAGAGACTTCCTAATTTCCTCCTATTATTTTTTATGATGAATCAGGTAACGAGGAGGAGCTTTCTATTCAACCAATCTCATTAATAAGGAGCTCAAAAAAGAGGGTTAAACCCACACATGATGTGAAGAAGAAAAAGAAAAGACGGAGAAGCAAAGGTAGAAAGGTATCCCTCCCAAATGATGTTGCTCCTATTACTCATTGTGATGATGATAATTGCTATACTATTGGTGCTATCCATACTATTAATAATGAGAGTGATTATGCTTATGATATGAAAAGGCCCAAGCTTGGGGAAGCTATGTTTTATGAGGATGACATATTTGAGAATATATTTGATGCAACTAATGTTTGTCCCAAGCTTGGGGATGCTATGTTTAATGAAGACGATATTTTTAGCCTCCCAAGTTTTGATGAGCAAATTTATTATGATGATAGCATGCCTCCTATTTATGATGATTATTGTGATCAAACTTATTCTATAAAAAGTAGTGATGATTATATTTATAAAACTTGTCATGATTATGATTATCTGAACATTACTCATTTAATGTGGAAACAATTTATAGTATTCGAGTCTCTTATGATACTCCCACTATTCCGAATGAGAATAAACTTGCTTATGTGGAGAGTATAAAATTTCTATGCAAGTAGATCATGAAAAGAATGCTTTAGGTGCTGGTGATATTGTTGAATTCATTCATGATGTTACTGAAAATATTATGAGAGAGGATCATATGCTTCTACATATTGCAACAATATCAAGTTTCCTCTCTATGTGTTGAAAATCTTGAAGTTGTGCTTGTTTTGCCTTCCTATGCTAGTTGATTATTGTTCCCATAAGTTGTTTGCTCACAAAATCCCTATGCATAGGAAGTGGGTTAGACTTAAATGTGCTATTCATATTCTTCATGATGCTCTCTTTATGTTTCAATTCTTATCTTTTATGCGAGCATCATTGAATTCATCACGCCTAGCTAGGGGCGTTCAACGATAGCGCTCGTTGGGAGGAAACCAAATTTTATTTTTGTTCCATGCTTTTTGTTCCTGTTTAGTAATAAATAATTCTTCTAGCATCTGGTTAGACGTGGTTTTATGTTTTAATTAGTGTTTGTGCCAAGTAGAACCTTTGGGAAGACTTGGGTGAAGTCTATGCGATCTTGCTGTAAAAAAACAGAAACTTTTGCGCTCACGAGATTAGCTGCCATTTTGTTACTGGAGAGTGCTTTTATGTTGATTCTTTTTGCAGATGATTAATAGAAAAATTCCTAGGTCCACCAATTTATTTCAGAATTTTTTGAGTTACAGAAGTATTCTAATGATACAGATTACTACAGACTGTTCTGTTTTTGACAGATTCTGTTTTCTACATGTTGTTTGCTTATTTTGATGAATCTATGAGTAGTATTGGAGGGTATGAACCATAGAGAAGTTGGAATACAGTATATATATTACACCAATATGATTTTAGAATGAGTTCACAACAGTACCTAAGTGGTGGTTTTATTTTCTTATACTAACGGAGCTTACGAGTTTTGTGTTGAGTTTTGTGTTGTGAAGTTTTCAAGTTTTGGGTAAAGATTCGATGGACTATGGAATAAGTAGTGGCAAGAGCCTAAACTTGGGGATGCCCAAGGCACCCCAAGGTAATATTCAAGGACAACCAAGAGCCTAAGCTTGGGGATGCCCCGGAAGGCATCCCCTCTTTCGTCTTCGTTCATCGGTAACTTTACTTGGAGCTATATTTTTATTCACCACATGATATGTGTTTTGCTTCGAGCGTCATTTTCTTTTGTTTTGTTTTGCTTGCAGTTTGAATAAAATACCAAGATCTGAAAATTTTAAATGTTAGAGAGTCTTCACATAGTTGCATAACTATTAGAATACTCTATGTGCTTCACTTATATCTTTTGGAGTAGTTTGTCATTTGCTCTAGTGCTTCAGTTATACCTTTTTAGAGCACGGTGGTGGTTATATTTTGTAGAAATTATTGATCTCTCATCCTTCACTTATATTATTTTGAGAGTCTTTTATAACAGCATGGTATTTTCTTTGGTTATAAAATTAGTCCTAATATGATGGGCATCCAAGTTGGGTATAATAAAAACTATCATATCAAGTGCATTGGATACTATGATTAATTTGATACTTGACAATTGTTTTGAGATATGAGGGTGGTAATATTAGAGTCATGATAGTTGAGTAATTGTGAATTTTAGATATACTTGTGCTAAAGTTTGTGATTCTCGTAGCATGCACGTATGGTGAACCGTTATGTGATGAAGTCGGAGCATGATTTATTTATTTATTGTCTTCCATATGAGTGGCGGTCGGGGACGAGCGATGGTCTTTTCCTACCAATCTATCCCCCTACGAGAATGCGCGTAGTACTTCGTTTTGATAACTAATAGATTTTTGCAATAAGTATGTGAGTTCTTTATGACTAATGTTGAGTTCATGGATTATACGCACTCTCACCCTTCCACCATTGCCAGCCTCTCTAATACTGCACATCTTTCGCCGGTATCATACACCCACCATATACCTTCCTCAAAACAGCCACCATATCTACCTATTATGGCATTTCCATGGCCATTCCGAGATATATTGCCATGCAACTTTCCACCATTCCGTTTATTATGACACGCTCCATCATTGTCATATTGCTTTTGCATGATCATGTAGTTGACATCGTATTTTGTGGCAAAGCCACCTTCATAATTCTTTGATACATGCCACTCTTAATTCATTGCATATCCTGGTACACCGCCAGAGGCATTCACATAGAGTCATATTTTGTTCTAAGTATTGAGTTGTAATTCTTGAGTTGTAAGTAAATAAAAGTGTGATGATCTTCATTATTAGAGCATTGTCCCAAGTGAGGAAAGGATGATGGAGACTATGATTCCCCCACAAGTCGGGATGAGACTTCGGACTTTATGAAAAATAAAAGAGGCCGAAGAAGCCCAAATAAAAAAAATAAAAAAAGAGGCGAAAGAAGACCACCAAAAAAAGAGAAAAAGAGAGAAGGGACAATGTTACTATCCTTTTTCCACACTTGTGCTTCAAAGTAGCACCATGATCTTCATGATAGAGAGTATCCTATGTTGTCACTTTCATATACTAGTGGGAATTTATATTATAGAACTTGGCTTGTATATTCCAATGCTGGGCTTCCTCAAGATGCCCTAGGTCTTCGTGAGCAAGCAAGTTGGATGCACACCCACTTAGTTTCTTTTGTTGAGCTTTCATACACTTATAGCTCTAGTGCATCCGTTGATGGCAATCCCTACTCACTCACATTGATATCTATTAATGGGCATCTTCATAGCCCGTTCATACGCCTAGTTGATGTGAGACTATCTTCTCCTTTTTTGTCTTCTCCACAACCACCATTCTATTCCACATATAGTGCTATGTCCATGCTCACGCTCATGTATTGCGTGACAATTGAAAAAGTTTGAGAACATCAAAAGTATGAAACAATTTCTTGGCTTGTCATCGGGGTTGTGCATGATTAAATACTTTGTGTGATGAAGATAGAGCATAGCCAGACTATATGATTTTGTAGGGATAGCTTTCTTTGGCCATGTTATTTTGAGAAGACATGATTACTTTGTTAGTATGCTTGAAGTATTACTATTTTATGTCAATATTAAACTAGGTAGCATTCCACATCAAAAATTCTATTTTTATCATTTACCTACTCGAGGACGAGAAGTAATTAAGCTTGGGGATGCTTGATACGTCTCCAACGTATCTATAATTTTTGATTGTTCCATGCTATTATATTACCTGTTTTGGATGTTTATGGGATTTATTAAACACTTCTATATCATTTTTGGGACTAACCTATTAACCTAGAGCTCAGTGCCAGTTTCTGTTTTTTTCCTTGGTTTTGAGTTTTACAGAAAAGGAATACCAAACGGAGTCCAATTGACGTGCCAATTTTTGACGAATTTTTATGGACCAAAAGAAGCCCCTGGAGTGCAAGAGTTGGGACAGAAGGTCCCAGGCTGCCCACGAGGGTGGAGGGTGCCCCTCCCCCCTAGGGCGCACCCCCTGCCTCGTGGACAGCCCTGAGACCCTCCTAATGTGAGACCTATGCCAAAAATTCCTATAAATACTGAAACCTCCAGAAAATAACCTAGACCGGGAGTTCCGTCGCCGCAAGCCTCTGTAGCCACCAAAAACCTCTCGGGAGCCCGTTCCGGCACCCTGCCAGAGGGGGAATCCATCACCGGCGGCCATCTTCATCATCCTGGCTATCTCCATGATGAGGAGGGAGTAGTTCACCCTCGGGGCTGAGGGTATGTACCAGTAGCTATGTGTTTGATGTCTCTCTCTCTCGTGTTCTTTATTTGGCACGATCTTGATGTATCGTGAGCTTTGCTATTATTGTTGGATCTTATGATGTTTCTCCCCCTCTACTCTCTTGTAATGGATTGAGTTTTCCCTTTGAAGTTATCTTATCGGATTGAGTCTTTAAGGATTTCAGAACACTTGAGGTATGTCTTGCATGTGCTTATCTATGGTGACAATGGGATATTCACGTGATCTACTTGATGTATGTTTTGGTGATCAACTTGCGGGTTCAGTGACCTTGTGAACTTATGCATAGGGGTTGGCACACGTTTTCATCTTGACTCTCCGGTAGAAACTTTGGGGCACTCTTTGAAGTACTTTGTGTTGGTTGAATAGATGAATCTGAGATTGTGTGATGCATATCGTATAATCATGTCCACGGATACTTGAGGTGACATTGGAGTATCTAGGTGACATTAGTGTTTTGGTTGATTTGTGTCTTAATGTGTTATTTTAGTACGAGCTCTATGATAGATCGAACCGAAATAATAGCTTTGTGTTATTTTACTACGGACTCTTGAATAGATCGATCAGAAAGGATAACTTTGAGGTGGTTTCGTACCCTACAATAATGTCTTCGTTTGTTCTCCGCTTTTAGTGACTTTGGAGTGACTCTTTGTTGCATGTTGAGAAATAGTTATATGATCTAGTTATGTTATTATTGTTGAGAGAACTTGCACTAGTGAAAGTATGAACCTTAGGCCTTGTTTCCTAGCATTGCAATACCGTTTACGCTCACTTTTATCATTAGTTACCTTGCTGTTTTTAAAATTTCAGATTACAAATACTCATATCTACCATCCATATTGCACTTGTATCACCATCTCTTCGCCGAACTAGTGCACCTATACAATTTACCATTGTATTCGGTGTGTTGGGGACACACGAGACTCTTTGTTATTTGGTTGCAGGGTTGTTTGAGAGAGACCATCTTCAACGCCTCCCACGGATTGATAAACCTTAGGTCATCCACTTGAGGGAAATTTGCTACTGTCCTACAAACCTCTCCACCTTGGAGGCCCAACAACGTCTACAAGAAGAAGGTTGCATAGTAGACATCAAAACCCCATTCAACTTGATAATGGGAGTAACGTTGGATCAACGTGAATACTTTAGGGATTATTGCTTGACACAAAAAGGGAAACTTTTATGGGATCAAATTTCTATGTTGCATTGGTATGCTTGGAACTTATGCCAGAGATATGATTATACTTGTTGCTCTTGGATGAATGCTGCACAGCTTCCCTTTTCATGTGAATTTAATGATAATAAAACCTTAGCTTCTTATGTTAATGGTATATATGATTATTATGATGTGGACGAATAGAAGAATTTGTTTCTTTTAAGGGTGCTTATGAAATTGAATGTCTGCTAGAGTATGAAGATCGTGATGATGTTGTTTATAGATGTCAAAATTTTACTATATTTGAATATTGCTATGAGAACTATGAATATAATGTCGATATTGATGCATTTCTTGAGAAAGTCTCTGCTGGCCAAGAAGAGACTAATATTTTGCAGGAGTCTATGGAAGAAGAAATTAATGACATTGTGAGCTCATTGGATGAAAAAGATGAGGAGGAGAGCGAAGAACAAAAGGAGGAAGAGCGGATTAGCTACTCGTGCCCACCTTCTAATGAGAGTAACTCTTCAACTCATACATTGTTTAATGTCCCTTCGTTCTTATCCAAGGATGAATGCTATGATAATTGCTATGATCCCGTTGATTCGTTTGAAATATCCCTTTTGATGATGCTTGCTATGGTTGTGGCCAAGATGCCAATATGAATTATGCTTATGAAGATGAACTTGCTATTGTTTTGCTATTGCACCCACACATGATAGTCCTATTATCTTTTTGAATTCTCCAAACTACACTATATCGGAGAAGTTTGCACTTGTTAAGGATTATATTGATGGGTTGCCTTTTCCGTTGCACATGATGATTTTGATGAATGTAATATGCATGTGCTTTTTGCCCTACTTGCAATTATTATGAGAGTGGAACTACATCTCCACCTCTTTATGTTTCCAACATGATAAAATTGCAAGAAACTACTTATGTTATGTATTGGCCATTACTTAATGTGCATGAATTGTTCCTGTATGACATGCCGATGCATAGGAAGAGAGTTAGACTTTGTCATTGCTTATATATGTTGCTTTGTGCTCACTACTAAATGCCAAATCATTGTTAATTAAAATTGGCTTTGATATACCTTGGGATCAGGCTGGATTCGTTACTTGAGCACTTTATGCCTAGCTTAATGGCTTTAAAGAAAGCGCTACCAAGGAGATAGCCCAAAAGTTTTAGAGAGTCATTTATTTCTGTCGAGTGCTTTTATAAAGTTTTAAAAAAATATAGAGGGGAACCCAAAACTTTTCAAAAAGAAAAGTGAAAGTGAGAGAGACAAGCATTGTTGAAGTGGGGGAGCTCCTTGAACTTTGCTCATGCTCATGGAAACTTTGTGAATCTTAATTACAGAAACTTTCCAACAAAGGTAATTATCCCCTTGTACAATTCCATTCTATTATAAAAATAATGTGCCAAAGATTGCCTTTAGGATGGGTAGATTGCTTGTTGGTTTGTGCGGTGCAAAACATAAACTTTTGCTGTAGTGCGCGATTTTACATTTTTTACTGGAACGTCAAATGGTTCTGAAACTTTTTGCATTGTATTTCTATATAAAATTTTTGTTTTTACTAATGTTCTCAGAATTTTAGAGTTACATAAGTATGGTGGATGTTCAAATCTTTACAGACTGTCCTTTTTTCACAGATTGCCGTTATAGCTTCATTATTTGCGTATGTTTGAATTCTTGTTAAAGCCTCCTTGACTTGGGGCCATAGAATTGTGATAGCATACAGTGGGTAATGTTTGTTTATAAGTATACAATAATGTTGAAGCAGTACATAATGGGATTTCATTGCCATTTTCACTAATCCCGCCAATAAAAGTTCGTTTATGTTTTGTGTGGATGAAGTGTTTGAAGATCGAGGAGGTCTCGATATGAGGAGAAGGAGGAGAGGCAAGAGCTCAAGCTTGGGGATTACCAAGGCACCCCAAGTAAATATTCAAGGAGACTCAAGTGTCTAAGCTTGGGGATGCCCTGGAAGGCATACCATCTTTCTTCAACAAGTATCGGTATGTTTTCGGATTCGTTTCGTTCATGTGATATGTGCAAATCTTGGAGCGTCTTTTGCATTTAGTTTTCATTTTTCTTTTATGCATCATGCTGGTATGAGATAGTCCACGGTTGATTTATAGAATGCTCATTGCACTTCACTTATATCTTTTGAGTACGGCTTTATAGAATACTTCATGTGCTTCACTTATATCATTTGAAGTTTGGATTGCCTATTTCTCTTCACATAGAAAACCGATGTTCGTAGAAGGCTCTTTTGATTCACTTATATTTGTTAGAGCATGATCTTTTGTAGAAAGAATTAAACTCTCATGGTTCACTTATATCTATTTAAAGAGACAAATGGAATTGGTCAATTGCATGGTTAGTCACAAAATCATACATAAAACTTATGGATCACTGAATATGATATGTTTGATTCCTTGCAATAGTTTTGCAATATAGAGATGATAAATATGTGGGAAGTACTAGTAAATGATTGTCGTTAAGTAAGAATATTGGTGTTAAGGTTTGTGATTCCCAAAGCATGCACGTATAGTCTCTCGTTATACTATCAAAGTTGGAGCGCAATTTATCCTTGATTGTCTTCCTTATGAGTGGCGGTCGGGGACGAGCGATGGTCTTTTCCTACCAATCTATCCACCTAGGGGCATACGTAGTAGTACTTTGCTTCGAGGGCTAATAAACTTTTGCAATAAGTATGTGAGTTCTTTATGACTAATGTGAGTCCATGGATTATATTATACGCACTCTTACCTTTCGCAATTTGCTAGCCTCTACGGTACAGTGCATTGCCCTTTCTCACATTGAGAAGTGGTGCAAACTTCGTAGGTGCATCCAAACCCCATGATATGATACGCTCTATCACACAAAAGCCTTATTATATCTTCCTCAAAACAGCCACCATACCTACCTATTATGGCTTTTCCATGGCCATTCCGAGATATATTGCGATGCAACTTCCACCGCTTCCGTTTGATGACTTGAGCATTCATTGTCATATTGCTTTGCTAATCATATAGCAGACATAGTAGTTGTGGCTCAGCCACCGTGCATCATTTTTCATACATGTTACACTGGATCATCTATCAGAGGCATTCATATAGAGTCATATTTTGTCATAGGTATCGAGTTGTAATTTTTATTTCTTTTGAGTTATAAGTAAATAGAAGCGTGATGATCGTCATTTTTAGAGCAGCGCCCTAGTGAGGATAGGATGATGGAGACTATGATTCCCCCACAAGTCAGGATGAGACTCCGGACAATGAGAGAAAGGAAAAAAAGGGAGAAAAAAAGAGAAAACGAAAAAAGAGAAAAAAACAAGAAACAAAAGAAAGAAAAGAAAAAGGAAAAAAAATAAATAAAGAGAGAAGGGGCATTGTTAGTATCCTTTACCACACTTGTGCTCCAAAGTAGCACCATGTTTTTCATATGGAGAGTCTCATATGTTGTCACTTCCATATACTAGTGGGAATTTTTCATTATAGGATTAGATGCATACCCACTTAGTTTTCGTATGGAGCTTTCATACACTTATAGCTCTTAGTGCATTCGTTGCATGCCAATCCCTACTCCTCACGTTGATATCAATTGATGGGCATCTCCATAGCCCGTTGGTTAGCCGCGTTGATGTGAGACTTTCTTACTTTTTTTGTCTTCTTTATATTCACCCCTATCATCATACTCCATTCCACCTGTAGTGCTATATCCATGGCTTGCACTCATGTATCGCGTGAGGGTTGAAAAAGCTAAAGCATGTTAAAAAGTATGAACCAATTGCTCGGCTTGTCATCGGGGTTGTACATGATTTATACATTGTGTTTGTAGGCATGATATGTGATTGTAGGCATAACTTTCTTTAGCATTGATATTCTGAAAGACATGATTGTTTGTTGGGATGCCTGAGTATTGATGTCTCTATGTCAAATTATATACTATTTCTTTGAATCACTTATGTCTTAATATTCATGCCATGACTAGATACATGATCGCTAGGTAGCATTCCACATCAAAAAGTGTTTTTATCATTTACCTACTCGAGGACGAGCAAGAATTAAGCTGGGGATGCTGATACGTCTCCACCGTATCTATAATTTTTGATTGTTTCATGCCAATATTACTCAACTTTTACATACTTTTAGCAACTTTTTATATGATTTATTTGGACTAACTTACTTATCTAGTGCCCAGACCCAGTTCCTGTTTGTTGCCTATTTTTGTATCATAGAAAATCCATATAAAACAAAGTCCAAACGTGATGCAAATCCACGGACAATTATTTTGGAATATTTGTGATTTTTGGGAGTTGGAATCAGCGCAAATGGAGGCCCACACGGACCACGATACACCAGGGCACGCCCCAGCCCCCTGGCACGTGGTGGTGTATGATGTCCGCCTCGAACGTCGGTTGGATCTCTACTTCGGGCGCAAGGAAGCTTATATCAGGAAAAAAACATGCAAAAAGATCATCGCAATCAGAGTTACGGATCTCCGGGAATATAAGAAGCGGTTTTCGGCTAGATCTAGGGAGTGCGAAACATAAGAGATCAGAGAGGGAGATCCAATCTCGGAGGTCCTCTCGCCCCTCCCATGCCATGGAAGCCAAGTACCAGAGAGGAAACCCTTCTCCCACTAGGGAGGAGGCTAAGGAAGAAGAAGAAGGAGGGGGGCTCTCTCCCCCTCGCTTCCAGTGGTGCCGGAGTGCCGCCGAGGCAACGATCGGGACGGCGATCTACATCAACAATCTAGCTACCGTCAACACCAACTCTCTCCCCGTCTATGAAGAGGTGTAACACCTCTTCTCCCTGCTGTAATCTCTACTTAAACATGGTGATCAACTCCATATATTATTTCCCAATGATCTATGGTTATCCTATGATGTTTGAGTAGATCCGTTTTGTCCTGTGGGTTAATCGTGATCTTGGTTGGTATGATTGTATATTTTATTTATGGTGTTGTCCTACGGTGCCCTTCGTTCTCGCGCAAACGTGAGGCTGTAGGGTGTTGCAGTATGTTCATGGTTCTCTTATGGTGGGTTGCGAGAGTGACAAAAGCTTAAACCCGAGTAAGTGGGGTATGACGTATGGGAGTAAAGAGGACTTGATACTTAATGCTATGGTTGGGTTTCACGATCTTAATGATCTTTAGTAGTTGCGGATCCTTGCTAGAGTTCCAATCATAAGTGCATATGATCCAAGTAGAGAAAGTATGTTAGCTCATTCCTCTCCCTCATATAAAATTACAAGAGTGACTACCGGTACTTGTTATCGATTGCCTAGGGACAAATAACTTTCTTGTTGACACAAACCCTCTTACTAAACACCTAATTTTTATTATCTTGCAAAGTACTTCTAGTTTTATTCTTGCAAAGTAGTTCTAGCATCACACCTATAAAATAGTTTCATACTTGTTTCCGGTAAAGCAAATGTCAAGTGTGCGTAAAGTTGTATTGGTGTTCGATAAAACTTGAGGGAATATTTGTTCTGCCTTTAGCTCCTCGTTGGGTTTGACACTCTTATTTATCGAAGAAGGCTACAAACGACCCCCTATACTTATGGGTTATTACAACCTGAGCATGGATGTATATTTAACGGATAAAAACTAAATTTCTATTTGAAAAACATTATGCATTTCATTTCTAGTTGGAATTCCTTTTAAAATGAACTAATGACTTATTTAAATTTTAGTTATTAGTAAAATAGAACTGTAGTATTCATCCACCTAGTACATCAATCGGGCGAAATAGAACTGCAGTATTCATCTGTCGAGTACATCAATCGAACTGCTCATTTCCAAAGTTAAATCCAATATTTAATTTAGGGAATCCAATTCAATTGATTTAATCGACCAAATGTTTAGGTTGGTCAAAACCATAGTAAGGAGTTTATTTCTTCATATTTATCGTATGAAAACTGCCATGCGCCTGTCTTGGTGGCCCCATTCTGTCAGATATGGTACACTTCTGCAGTTTACAGAAGGAGATCTGTGTTTACAAACCATGTGAGATGCGGTTTAGGGACTTAGAGAAACATTTTCTTAGTTCAATCACTACATTGAACCGTAATTAGAAGCCTTGTTTAAGGAATCGTGTGTGTGTGTTTGTGTGTGTGTGTGGGGGGGGGTCCCACTTGAGGAGATTACTCAAGATGGCCAAGGCCAATTTGTTGCATTATCAGAAGTAGGTAAGAGGAAAAGTATAACCTTCAAGAATTGGCGGTGTCCTTGTGTTTCAATTTCCCAAACCTATGAAACCAATGAGTGAAGTCATTTAACATGTTTCGTAATGTGGTGGAGCTATCTTGATCAATGTCGCAGAATACAAGCACATCCCCAAATCTTTCAAAGGGCGTTGAGAATAGAGGTGTTCCAAACTTGGTGGAGTAGAGGTATTGGCGGCTGGAATTCCTAAATACCATTAATATCTTAGATGTTTAGGTCAATTCCCAAGTGTTACCATATCATGACGGTGCAAGGGTAATACAGAAACATGTGCTCTGTTGACTCAGTTTGATGTTGACATCTTGAGCTAGAACTTGACTCGAGAATATGCTTGTGGTGGAGGTTGATCTTGGTGTCCATGCACTTGCATAATAAGAGCTGTAGAAATACCTTCACTTTATTGAGTACATACCCTAGACTGCCCGATGAAGTCAACATTTTGATCTATGAACCCCTCATGCATGAAAAAGTCCATAGGTGTGCTTGGTGGAGAAGGGAGCACCTTTGTTGAGGAAATTTTTGTCCTGCCTAAGCCCAAACAAAATGTCATGCAACTAAGACAAGAGAAACTACAATTTCAAGGAAGCCACTTGCGGTTAGGCGATTCCTTAGGTTAGACCTCACACCGTTCAACATGAGAGATACCCAGTTCAATGGGATGGGTGAAAAATAGGTTTGGGAGGGCATAGGCTAGTGGTAGGTGGTGGAGCCAGGTATCTAGCCAAAAAAAGTGAAGTGGCCATCTTTTGTCATAACGAAGTAAACCTGTTGTAGTTTTGTTATTTGTTGGTTAATATTATTTTGAAGAAAAGAGTCGTGGTTCTAGGTGCAAGTGGCATTAGGATGCTGAAGTTTTACCCAATGCACCCAATGATTGTTGGTAGGTACGAGAAATTTAATGAAAAATTTCATGAGTAGGCAGATATTCTATGTACAATATTTTTATTGTTAGACCACCAAATTCTCTTAGTTTGCAAACATTATCCCACGCGATTAAGCATTGTGCACTTGTGTAAGTCTGGTATGTAGCCAAAAAGAACGCACATCGAATAACATCCAGTTCTTTGATCACTTTTTTAGGTAGCCAAAAAACAGACATGTAATAAATAGCTAGAGTGTCAATGATGGCTACCAAGAGAAGTAGTCTACCCCCCTTAGATAGAAGTATGCATTCCATTGCAGTAATAATATGAGACAACGAGCATAAATGGATCAGAGTGCGGAGGCCGGTAGTTTATATGTCGATGGTATTAATCCAATCAAGGTACGTACATCGGGGAAGGACGCTTCATGACAACCTAAAGTGGAAGTTATAGAGGCTCCCATGACTTGATCAACATGCATTGGGATGACATTAGTTTTTTGAAAGTTGATTGATAGAACCGTGGCTAGGAAAGTCTTCAAGTATTATTTTTAGATGTCACGCAGCCGAATTAGAAGTTTTGGCGATGATCAACGTGGCGGCATAGTATTGTAGGGTCGCATGTGGTAGATGGTGATAGAGCGGGTGGCAAAGATTATTTGGGTTTTGTTTCTGTATTATGATTTTTTTGTTTCTAGATTATGAGTTGTTGAAGGATGTCTACAGTTATGATGAATAGGTAGGGAGGGAGTGGGTTTCCCTACTGTAGATCATGTTTGCAAGGGTGAGAGATGCATGTGTTGGAAATATGCCCTAGAGGCAATAATAAAATGATTATTATTATATTTCCTTGTTCATGATAATTGTCTTTTATTCATGCTATAATTGTATTATTCGGAAATCGTGATACACGTGTGAATACATAGACCACAATATGTCCCTGGTGAGCCTCTAGTTGACTAGCTCGTTGATCAACAGATAGTCATGGTTTCCTGACTATGGACATTAGATGTCATTGATAACGGGATCACATCATTAGGAGAATGATGTGATGGACAAGACCCAATCCTAAGCATAGCACAAGATCGTGTAGTTCGTTTTGCTAGAGCTTTTCCAATGTCAAGTATCTTTTCCTTAGACCATGAGATCGTGTAACTCCCGGATACTGTAGGAGTGCTTTGGGTGTACCAAACATCACAACGTAACTGGGTGGCTATAAAGGTGCACTACAGGTATCTCCGAAAGTGTCTGTTGGGTTGACACGGATCGAGACTGGGATTTGTCACTCCGTATAATGGAGAGGTATCTCTGGGCCCACTCGGTAATGCATCATCATAATGAGCTCAAACTGACCAAGTGTCTGGTCACGGGATCATGCATTACGGTACGAGTAAAGTGACTTGCCGGTAACGAGATTGAACAAGGTATTGGGATACCGACGATCGAATCTCGGGCAAGTAACGTACCGATTGACAAAGGGAATTATATACGGGGTTGCTTAAATCCTCGACATCGTGGTTCATCCAATGAGATCATCGAGGAGCATGTGGGAGCCAACATGGGTATCCAGATCCCGCTGTTGGTTATTGACCGGAGAGCCGTCTCGGTCATGTCTACATGTCTCCCGAACCCATAGGGTCTACACACTTAAGGTTCGGTGACGCTAGGGTTGTATGAATATGAGTATGCAGCAAACCGAAAGTTGTTCGGAGTCCCAGATGAGATCACGGACGTCACGAGGAGTTCCGGAATGGTCCAGAGGTAAAGAATTATATATGGGAAGTCGAGTTTCGGCCATCGGGAAAGTTTTGGGGGTCACCGGTATTGTACCGGGACCACCGGAAGGGTCCCGGGGGTCCACCGGGTGGGGCCACCCATCTCGGAGGGCCCCATGGGCTGAAGTGGGAGGGGAACCAGCCCTTGGTGGGCTGGTGCGCCCCCCTGGGGCCCCTCTCTGCGCCTAGGGTTGGGAACCCTAGGGGAGGGGGCGCCTCCACTTGCCTTGGGGGGCACTCCACCCCCCTTGGCCGCCCCCCTCCCCCTAGGAGATCCCATCTCCTAGTGCCGGCTCACCCCTCTAGGCTCCCTATATAAAGAGGGGGGAGGGCAGCCGCACCCTGACATCTGGCGCCTCCCTCCCCCCTTTCTACACCTCCTCCTCCCGTAGTCGCTTGGCGAAGCCCTGCCAGAACCCTGCTGCATCCACCACCACGCCGTCGTGCTGCTAGATCTTCATCAACCTCTCCTTCCCCCTTGCTGGATCAAGAAGGAGGAGACGTCACGCTGACCGTACGTGTGTTGAACGCGGAGGTGCCGTCCGTTCGGCGCTAGGATCTCCGGTGATTTGGATCACGACGAGTACGACTCCCTCAACCCCGTTCTCTTGAACGCTTCCGCTCGCGATCTACAAGGGTATGTAGATGCACTCCCCTCTCTCGTTGCTAGATGAACTCATAGATTGATCTGGGTGAACGTAGGAATTTTTTTATTTTATGCAACGTTCCCCAACAGCATGTGCATTTTAGTGGAAAACAAACTTCACTTAGTCAAATCAAGACTTACTAAAAGAACATATCATAGCAAAAACACTATATACACACTATTATAGCTCAAAAAAGTGGATCATGCGTTACACTACTTAATCAATGACCAGTTAGTCCCAACAAAACATTGCAGTGCAACTGTCTACGCATTTTTTTTGAGATAGTGTTCCGGAACTTTACTTTTGGCATTGGCGATTGTTGACACCAGATTTTAAGATGGCCTCAAATGGAGAAGTGATATACATGAAAGAGTTCCGTATTGTTGATATGAACATCTATGAAGTTTGGGTCATCGCCGTCCAATTTCATCTCAAAGGCCGAAACTATGCTCAAAGTACTAAGATCTTATATTCAGAGCACAATTTGGTCGATTAAGCCCCCGAGACGACCTCAAATGGAAAAACTTTCTACACGAGTTGTCTTCGTCTCATTGAAATGGTCGATTTTGATATAAAACTAATCTCAATATGAGATCTTCTGCAAAAGTTAGAGCCATTCGAATGCAGCCGTGCCAGGAGGCTACATATGGCGCGCCCCACGAGACATGTTGTCTGATGGGTAGCGCCACCACTCGACTGTCTTGAGTGAGAGATTCGGCCCAGACGATGGCCTCAAATCGAAAAAAGTTCAACATGAAAGTGGTTCGCCTCGTTGAAACAGTTAAATTCGCTTTTGGGCACATCTTCATCTGAGGTCGTTTGTAGCTTGTGAGAGTCAAAAACCGAACTAATGTCCCAGACTTACCTAAATTCGAGTTTGGTTAAATTTGGAAAGATTTGGGCGTGATTTGGAGTCATTTTCTTGTACGGGAAGTCCATCCTCCTCTTATATTGGCAAGAGCTGACGATCGATTGAACAACACACAATCGAACAAATCTTCTACCACCTTTTACCTTTACTTTTTCTTCTCCCTTGTTCTTCTTCTTCATCGTTCTTTGTTCATTCTTTTTCATTGCAGGGTGGCGAACCTCGAGGACCTATGGGCGATCAGGTCAACCTAGGGCATCCCATAGCTGCCACACATCCAGACGGGGTCCCTCCCGGGCGCGTGGGGTTTCGGGTGCTCAAAAGCGTCCGCCCGATTGCTTGCGTACCGCGCTTCCGGACGGGTCTCCGTCGACGTGAGCTACAGTGCATCACCCTCGGCGTTGAAGGTGCACGGTGATGTGTTCGTGTGCGAACACACTTTTTGGCTACTCCATTGGGGACGAAGCTTTGAATGATCTCCGGCTGTTCTTGCTACGAAGGGATCGTCATCTAGATTTGCAATCTACAAAGGTAATATGAATACCCAATTCCCTATTGTAGATGCAAATAATTCATATGGTGTTATTAGATCGTTCAATGAGTATACTCTATCGGCCAGCCCTAGTTTTTTCAATAATGCATCTAATTACGTGCATAGGCCAATTCAAAGTAATTCACATGCTTCAACTTCTTATGATACTAGTAACATACAACATATGTATCCTAACTCTCATGCATCGGCAACCCCACAAATCCATATGCCGATGAACAACATGATGGGTTTGGTTAATCAATTTGAAACACCTCATGTTAAAATTTCAAATAGCGTACAAGAAAATATTTCGCCCTTTTATTCATCAGAAACTAATTTGCAATATGTGAATCCAACCTTGCTGATGGATGGGAGAATTGGCCATATTGCTACTAGCTATTCGGCCAGTTACTCTCAGCCATCATATGCTATACATCATGATAGTAATTTTTCAGCACCATACACAACTGTAGATGTTCATTATTCGACTTCACACATTTCCGGTCATAGCCGAATAAATGTAAATTTTACAGGAGCGGTTGTGCCAAATATTGTAGAAGATGAGGTAGTGGTGGCTGCATTGAACAGTTTAGCCCAGAATAAGAGGATTAGTGCTCTTTGCCTTGAACAAGATGAAAAAGGGCTATTTCCTGATTATGTGGCAATAAAAGCTAGAGTTTTAGAAGAAGATGAATCTTTGCCAATTGATAAAATTGGAGAGCAAAAACATGGTTTTACAAGAATGCATATGCCTTCACCTAGTACTACATCATGTTATACACCCCCTACACAATTGCAAAATTTCGGCAACACTCGCGTGTCATTGTGGAAAGAATCTAAAAGCATTGCGGGGCAATCATATCCAGAGTGGGCTGAAATTGAGAAAAAACTTAAAGCCAATTTTACTGCTCGTTGCCAGAAACAAGCAGAGAAAGAATTGGCTTAAATAAAAGAAGCATTGCCAATTGGTAGAATTAATGAAAAGAAGGATGATTTGTAACATGAAAGTGCTTCAGTTGAAAAAGTCAAATCAAGTAGTTTATATTATGAGTCCATCAAGGTAAGCATTATTGAGAAAGGGCATGGCAAGCATAGCAAAATGATCATGCTTGATTTTTCTGAAGTTAAGAGAACCTACTTCCTGCCCTATGAGTTCCGTGCCATAGAAATTGACAAGCCTCAAGGACAAGAACAAGTAGCCGAAAAAAGTTTGGTTGACAAGGATCTTCAAAGTAACAATGCACAAATCAAGAAAAAAGGTGATGAACAGGCATTGGTGAGTCATCCAAAGACACAGAAAAGTATTATTGAAGTGATACAACCATCATGCTCTCCCAATATATTTGAAGAGGTATGTTTAGCAAGTATTTTACCTATTTTTAGATTTGGTCAGAACTTTATTGTTGATGCATCTATTAGAAAAATCCTCATAAGTAATTTTGAAAGACCAATGAAGAAGGATAATTTACTTGTTAGCAATAAAATTGTTATAGAACATACCAGTCAACCCATTGCGCCATTTATAAAGACTGATAATGAAAAATTATTACAATCAAAACTTTCCCTGTTGCTTTCAGAGTTTATATCTACATGGTTAGCTTTTCCTGGTTCTACATGGTTAGCTTTTCCTGTTTTGAACTTGGCTTACTCTTGGTCTCAATTGAGGCATGCATGTTCTAACTATTTTTGTTTCAGAAACTTAAAACCAAGGTTAGATTCTTTTCAGAAAACTGATGCTAGTATAATATCTTATCCAATGACATCGGTAAGAGAATGCAAATTAAAGTTCATAGCCGAATGGGGTGATACAAAATATGAACCATTCATTTGCTTAACTCCAAAGCCGTTCTCACAGCAAGATCGGCTAGAAAATAAAAAGTTTACCTTCAATTCAAGCATGTGTGATCAAATATTTGATTTGTTGCTGAAAAATGATTACATAAGACTTCTTGATCACCATGTCAAGCCATCAATCCAAGGACGAATGTATTGTAGGTTGCATCATTCGTTCAAACATAATTTTGAGAATTGCAATATGTTTCGTCAAATAGTTGAATCGGCAATTGATAAAGGACAACTGAGATTTGTTGAAACACCAAGGAATGACCACTCTATTCCAATTGGTCCTGGTGATAAAAAGTTTTTGCATCAACTTCTTCAAGCTGATTCATTAAATGACGAGAAGGTAAAAACAATGGATGATGGGATCAAGCGTTCAAGTAAAGAAGTTGTTCAAGAGCACGATGAATATAGTCTTGAAGGCGGGAATTCCCACAAGGTTGCGCAGAAGACGCCAAGTACTGGGGGGAAACAAGAAAATCCAGAGATCGATGAAAGTGAACCAAAAGAAAACAAAGACCAAAATAAGTGCAAGTGTAAGAGATCAAAAATCACCTTCACTGAACTATTGGATAAATATCAAGGGATAATTGTATTTATACCCTTAGTTGTATCCCTGTCAATAGGATTGCCCCTAGTTTTTGAAAACACGTGTTCTTGCCCAACCCACTTTGTCATCTCGTGCTTTTTCCCTTTCACCGTTTGACCGTCACTTTGAAAACTTCAGAACTAATTCATACTAAATCAGAAACATGCAAATAAGGTACCAAAATGTTTAGAAAACATCACCTATATGTCAATGTCACTTGCATTCATGACAAAAGTGTTGGTAAGTGCCCATCCGAGTTTTATCTCTTATCATACCACCATGAATAGTAAAATCTAAACAAATTCAAAAAATTCAAGAAAAATTTGGTGGCAAAGAATTGCAAATGTTTTAAGTGCTTGCCAAGTTTCATGAGGGAATGACATTTGTGGAAGTCATGGCAAAAAAAAATATATTTCCAAGTGTTGATTTTTTGCCATGACTTCCATGAATGTCATTCCCTGATGAAACTTGGCAAACACTTAAAACATTTGTCATTATTTGCAACCATTTTTATTGAATTCTTTAAATTATTTTAGATTTTCTTGTTCATGGTGGTATGATAAGAGCTAAAACTCGGATGGGCACTTACCAACACTTTTTTCATGAATGCAAGTGACATTGACATACATGTGATGTTTTTCCAAACATTTTGGTATCTTATTTGCATTTTTCTGATTTAGTATGAATTAGTTATGAAGTTTTCAAAGTGACGGTCAAAGGGAAAAAGCACAAAATGACAAAGTGGGTTCAGCAAGACCACATGTTTTCAAAAACTAGGGGCAATCCTATTGAGGGGGACACGACTAAGGGTATAAATATAATTATCCCAAATATCAATAGAGGAGTGAAGAGAAGAATTCTTATGAGCCAAATCATGCAAAGAAACCAAGATCACACCAAGGAGAAAATACGAGGATCAGTATTGGTAAAGTGAGAATTTTGATGCAACATATCCATATCCTTATTTTGGGCCGCCAATGCCAATGTCGTGGATGCCTCCCTATGCTCATGTAGATCCATATCCATCATGGGACATGTATGATACAAGGGCACATTTCCATCTTATTTTAGATCATCGCATCAATATTATGCAGCTCCAAGAAGATCAACATTTGAACAACCACATGTTAAAGACCATTTCAATCATAAGGAATCGGTCCAGAGCTCAAGGAAGAAGAAAGAGGTGGTCAAGCAAGTTTACTGCATGAAAATAGATGGGCGTAAGTGTGCTACTTCAGATTTCTTCTCAAATAATAAAGAGCCAATTAAAGTGTTGACATTGGCTACAAAAGGCAAAGAAGTGAAACAATCAAATTATAAAAATCAGAGTGCCAAATCTGAAGAAAAGAAGTTGAGGGTGCACAAGGCCCAAAAAGAGTTGCCATTGGTTGAAACAAAATCACAGTCGAGGTGCTCACTCGGCTTATCGTATTGGTAAAAGAAGGAGCTACAAAAGCTTAGTGCACAATAGCTGAGAAACAAGAACATTGCATGGGTTCCCAAGACAAACAGTCAAAATAAAAATGATGTTTGTCCTACTATTGTACCAAGTGTTACAGAAGTGAAGAAAGGGAAGGATGGAAGTAGAAAACAATTAAGCCGAAGGTGTGCATCATTCCATGAAAATCTTCGGTTAGCACATCATCCATATTTATCAAACATGCCATTGATGTCTTTGCCATGGAATTCATCCCCAGGTATGATTGGTTACCCTCCATGGGCTTATTTTGATCCATGGATGCAATATAATTTTTTACATCATGAAAGGGTATTACCAAATCACTATACATTTGATTAGCTACAAGTTTGTTGCTGATCCAGAGGGCCGAAATACTTGATTTGTTATTCCACTTGTTTATTTTCGGCTATACGTGCTTTGGTGGATGAGGTTTACATGGGCCTTATGTTAATGGTTGATATTTATCTATCGCCCTAAGAATATATCTAAGAATGGCCGGTGTGGTATTCTAACATCGTCCTTACTTTGAGTAGAGATTGAAATAACTTCTTGCATAGAAATCTGTCAAATTGATGCCATTGAAGATATTATGCATAGACTAATTCACCAAAACTACAAAGTGGACTTATGTTTTGATTGGGTGTGCTTTGGCTTATTAGTTTTTAGAATTTATGTAAAGCCAAATCATGGTTGATTTTATTATTGAGCATCATGTTGACATCGTGCATAATACTGATTTTAGCTTTATCTCTCTAGTACCATGGTGATTACATATTGATGGTTAAATTTGTAGCAATGGCCAAGGTGTTGGTGTTGTTTATATATATCTCCTTATGGTGCTATTCTGTGAAGCCTCATGCCGCTTAAAATATATATGCACAAATGATCAAAGCCGAATATGCATTGTTATTCGGATTGTAGCTTTTCCTTGCTATAGGTGATTTACATAGTGAGGCTTTCGGTGATTCGTTATTAGTATAGTGCAACAAATATCCAAGGGTTATCAATGTTTTGATGAATCACTTTTAAATTATCTTGAGGTATGTCTAGATGTAAATTTTACCTTGGGTTGCTTTAATACTGCTCATATATCTAGACATGACAATTGAAGAGCAAATGAGTTGGCACAACAAGCATCTGGCTACTATGTAAATCATAGTGTATTGCATATATCTATCAATAGCCGATGCTTATTCTTGCCAACATAGGTAAGACCGAACCAAAACCCACTGCTTCGGCTACTAATGAAATTTTTATGTTGGCGAAAGCAATGATTCGAGAATGTTCATTGTTGATTATCTTCAAGATCCTAGCAGAAGGGTGGACAATATGGTTGATGGATGGTTTTGACATGCATATCTATGGAACTTTATAGTCGAATTAATGAAGTTGAGAAAGTTTCACCCAAGCTTGCATCAAAATATCCACACAAACAATGGTTGATATGAACTTATCGACCTAAGTACATGCAAAAATGGCCGATGGAGTGTTGACATTGTCCTTAGAGCAAGCTATGTGCAAGTTATTTTTCGGCACACAAGTTTTGCCGAAAAGAGGGGGTGCATGTGTTGACACCAGATTTTGGCACGATCAAGAACTTATTTAAGATGGTCTTAAATGGATAAGTGATCTACATAAAAGAGTTTCGTATTGTTGATATGAACATCTTTGAAGTTTGGGTCATTGCCGTCCGATTTCATCTCGAAGGCCGAAACTATGCTCAAAGTACTAAGATCTTATATTCAGAATACAGTTTGACCTATTAAGACCCCCAAGACGACCTCAAATGGAAAAAAGTTCTACACTAATTGTATTCGTCTCGTCGAACAGGTCAATTTTTATATAAAAATCATCTCAATCCGATGGCATATGCAAAAGTTAGAGTCATTCGAATGCAGCCCTGCCAGAAGGCTACATATAGCGCGCCCCATCATACATGATGTTTGATGGGTAGTGCCACCAGTCGGCTGTTTTGCGCGAGTGATTCAGCCTAGAAGGTGGCCTTGAATCGAACAACGTTCAACATGAAAGTTGTTCGTCTCGTCGAAACGGTTAAATTTTCTTTTGGGCACATCTTCATCCGAGGTCGTTTGTGGCTTGTGAGAGTCAAAAAATAAACTAATGTCCCAGACTTATCTAAATCAGAGTTCAGTTAATTTTGAAAAGATTTGGACATGATGCGGAGTCCTTTGCTTGTACGGGAAGTCCATCCTCCTCTTATATTGACAAGAGGCGACGCCGATTGAACAACACACAATCGAATAAATCATCTACCACTTTTTACTTTTATTTTTATCTTCTCCCGTGTTGTTCTTCTTCATCATTCTTCGTTCGTTCTTCTTCATTGCAGGGAGGCGAATCTCGAGGCCGTAGGGACGATCAGGTCGATCTAGGGCAGCCCATAGCCGGCGCACATCCAGACGGGGTCCTTCCCGGGCGCGTGGGATTTTGGGTGCTCAAAATTACCCGCCGAATTGCTCGCGTATCGCGCTTCCGGACGGGTCTCCTTCGACGTGAGCTGCGGTGCATCATCCTCGGTGTTGAAGGTGCACGGCGACGTGTTTGTGTGCAAACAACGATCAGATTCAGCTGGGGATATAATTCCAAGGCTCGGAAACGAGCACACGACGGAGCACCCAACAAAGTGTAACATCATCACTCACAACATATATAAAGAAAATAGCTCTACTTAGTCAAATCCGGGCCTAACAAAACTAAACAAATCAAATCAAACTAGCAAAGCAGCGGAGCCGCCAATCTTACCTTGTAGGAGTACACTATAGCACACTAAAGTGGGCGGTATATACGTTACACCAATTAGTGAATGATCACTTAGTCCGCCAAGTCCTCTCAGTGTAAACATGAAGAATATATTTGCTACTACACTAATTAATTAAGGGAGATTTTACAGTGCATCATAATACACCAAATCACGTGTATTATATGGGCGATCTAACGGATTAGAACAACTGGGCCTTTTTTAGCCCAAGGGTATTTTCGACCTAAATTTTTTTATACCTTTAATCGGCCCAATTAAGTCCAGGGGTATTCTCGTCCAAAAAATTTCGATTAAATTAATTGCATTAATAAAACACTTCATTATAGAGGTTCAATCATCGTGCGTACTCTTTTGAAATTTGGTTCGAGCGGTTCGTCCTCTCTCCTCCTCTCGAGCCCTAACCTCGGCGCCCTCGATCGCTGCCGATCACCTCCGGCGCCCTCAATCGCCGCCGATCGCCTCCGGCGCCCTCGATCGCCGCCGATCGCACTCGCCGTGTCACTCCTTCCTCCTGCTCCTACGCCCCCTCCCCCCTTCATCGGAAGTCACCCCGCTCGGGTCACGGCGCCAGATCTTCCGACGAGCCTCCCCTCCTTCCCCGAGCGCACGCCACCTTCCCCGACCCGAGAGGACACATCATCCTCATCGACGTGCATCAACTTTTTCACGCCGGATCTTCGATGTAAGTGCCTAGCCATCTCAAATCTTTGCTGGTCCCTTATGCTTATAGTAGCAATAGGGGTCGGATTTGATTAGGGTTTAGGATATGTCATGTGAGGTTTAGGGTTTATGGTTTCAGAAAGTTGTCACGAGATTTCTATTGAAAGGGAGTGTAAGTTGGATTTAGCTAGGACATGTTGATGTAGTTAGTTAGGGTTTATGGTTTCATAAAGTTGTGACAAGATTTTTTTTTTCAAAGGAAGTGTAAGTCGGATTTAGCTAGGACATATTAAAGCACTTAGTTAGGGTTGTGTGCCATGAGAATTTGTCAGCAGATTTGGATTCAAAGAAAGTTATTTTGGATTTAGTTAGGAGATAATTATTTTTGTATGGAGTTTGGAGATATTTTCGACTTAGTGACGAGATAATTTGGATTTAGTTAGGTGATAATTTTGGATTCAGTTAGGACACGATTTTGAATGGAGTTTGCAGATAATCAGGGGACTTGAATGATTTGTGCACTTTGGATTTAGTTAGGAGATCATCAGTTACAACAAGTACAATCAATTAAATATTTCTGGATTTCGTCAGGGAATATTTTATACTTACTTACAGCTTTTGAAAGACTGAGTTTGGTACATGAATCCGATATGAAAAATTAAATCAATTATTTAAGCAGAGTATTGCATAATTATTATGTATGCTATCCATCCATAACATTGACTGTCTGTTTTCGTTGGCAGCATAACGACATGGATGATAAAGGCAATGATGGCAAAAACTTGGGGAATACAGGCAAGGATGACAAGGACATGGGTGATAGACGAAACGAAGGCAAATGAATGGATGGTATGCGCACGGATGATAACGATAATGAGGATGCAGGCAAGGATGGCATAGACCTAGATGATGTACACATGCAAGGTGAAGGAATTGATATTAAAGGCATGGCTGGTTCAGATCTGAATGAGTGTATGGAATACATAGAGATTGTGAAGAAGACTTCCAGGACTGAGGAAGAAGCCTACATGTTCTACGTAGGGTATGCGAGAAAAAAAGGTTTGGTGTTAGAAAGGATGATCTGAAGTACAGGGGTCCGGGTCCGAAACAAAATGCATACAGAAGGACATACAAGTGCTGCAAACAAGGATGGCAGGCCCTTAAGCACTTTAACAGAGCTGATAGAAAAAGAACACCGAGGGGTCTTTCTCGGTGTGGGTGTCCCGCTCTTTTTCAGGTTGAGCTACAAGATAGTAGTGGCCTCTGGTTCGTCAAGAATTTTGTGGACAAGCATAACCATGTGTTTGTCCCTGCTGACCTGACTCCCTACTTATCGGCGCATCGTAGAATGACTGACGCACAAAAGGCCAATGTCATCGAGTATGCTGTTGGTGGACTTCGAACACATCAGATTATGAATGTAATGGAGAAGAATGCAGGAGGTCCCGACAAGCTTGGATTTATAGATCGAGACCTATACAACCATGTTTCAATCCAGAAGAAGCGCAAGATAGAAGGCAGTGACGCTAGATATTTGCTCACCTATATGATTGCACAGAAAAAAGCAGACCCGGAATTCTTTTTCAAATACACAAAAGACAAAGAAGGCCATTTGAGGAACATATTCTGGGCTGATTCACAGTCCCGGATTGACTATTTTGCCTTTGGTGGTGTCGTGGTGTTCGACAGTACATACTGGTCTAACAAGTATAGGCTTCCGTTTGTTCCATTTGTTGGTCTGAACCATCAGCGCAGCACAGTTTTGTTTGGGGTTGGTCTAGTGTCAGACGAGACAATTGCATCATACCAGTGGCTTCTCCATGTATTTTTGGAGGCAATGTCCCAGAGGGCACCCATTTCAGCAATCACCGATGGGGACGGTTCAATGGATAAAGCAATAGCTACTTTCTGGACTGTAACATATCATCATTTGTGCACGTGGCATATCGAGGAGAATATGGTGATGCACCTCCGCAAGAAAAAGCTTGAGGAATTTAGGGAATTCATTTACCGTCATTGGGATGTTGATGAGTTTGAGAAAAGATGGGAGGCTTATAAGGTTCGGTTCAAAATAAAACCAACGGGAAAGAGGTCGTCATTGGTTAACAGGATGTACGAGCTGCAACACAAATGGGCTGCTGCGTACAAAAAGGGTAGATATTTCCTTGGGATGATGAGTAATCAGAGGAGTGAGTCTCTCAACTCAAGGCTTCATGTGCACCTGAACAGGAAGATGCAGCTTGTTGATTTGTTGCAGCATGTTGAGCACCATGTATCCATAATGCGTAAGAATGAAGCAGCATTAGACGCGGTAGCAACACATACGATACCCTTCACTAAGCTGAATGCACACCCTCTGGAGATTGCTGCCTCTTATATTTATACAACTGTGATGTTTCCAAAGGTAAAGCGTCAGATTGTCGAAGGGACAAATTGGCAGGTCACAGACCGGGTAGCATGTGATGGTTTGGTCGTGTTTGGAGTTTTGCACAAAGCCCCATATGATAAAGTCCCATATGGTAGGGATGCTACAGAATTGCAAGGTAAGGAAGGTAAGGATGCTGAGGACTTGCATGCAAAAAAATTGGATGCTGAGGATCCTAATGACTTGTAAGGTAAGAATGCTGAGGACTTGCATGCAAAAAACTAGGATGCTGAGGATCCAATGACTTGGAAGGTAAGGATGCTGAGGACTTGCATGCAAAAAACTTGGATGCTGAGGATCCCAATGACTTGGAAGGCAAGGATGGTGTGGACTTGGATGCCAAAAACCTGGATGCTAAGGATCCCAATGACTTGGAAGGTAAGGACAATGAGGAGTTGGATGCAAAAAAGTTGGATGCACAAGGCGTGGATGCTAAGCCTGTGGATTTTATATATCACGTGACTTGTCTGTTTACAGGAGCAAGACTAAATGATGCAGCTTGTAAATGTAAAAAGTTGGAAAGTCAGGATTACCCATGCGCACATATATTCTGCATTCTGGATCATCTAGGTGTACGCACATTTCCAAAAAAAATTGTCAAGAAAAGATGGACAATGCATGCCAAGCCAGCGTTCCCTTCTTCGAGGACTACGAATACTCATGTATGGTCTGATCACATGAATAAGTATCATCAACTATGCAACATGGCTAGTGACGCTTTATTCACAGCCGCAGCTAGCGATTCACAGTCAGAACAGGTGATGGAGCTCCTCCAGAGTATATTGGTTGATGGAGAAAAAACTGATTTGGATGAAGGGCATAAATCGTTTGTTCCTTTGCCGGCATACTTCTCTGCTGCTCGCGAATGCTGCACTGATCACGTGGAAAATCCAATCAAAATAGTTCCAAAAGGGAGACCAATTACCGAAGAATCGAAAAAGAGGATTAAATCCAGGCGCGAGCGGATTAGAGGGAAAAAAATCAACGAAGTTAGTGCACATGTTTATCTCATTGTTCTTTTCCATACATGCTTACAATGTTAATATGTTCTCTCTTTTTCTTCAATTTACTCAGGAACAAATCGGGGAAATCAAAAGTCACAAGGAGGAAGAAGCGAAAAGAGAAAGACTCAGAGACAGAAGAAGACATAGATTCAGATACAGAAGAAGAGGAAGATTCAAAAAAAGCAACGAAGTTAGTGCACATGTTAATCTCATTGTTCATTTCCATACATGCTTAGAGTTTTAATATTTTCTCCCGGGGAGTGTTCACATGTTTTTCTTCAATTTACGAAGGAAAAAATCGGGGAAATCAAAGAGCACAAGGAGGAAGAAGCAAAAAGAAGAGACAGAGTCAGATACAGAAGAAGAGACAGAGGCAGATACAGAAGAAGAGACAGAGGCAGATACAGAAGAAGAGGAAGATTCAGGAAAAGAAGAAGAGGAAGATTCAGATGCAGAAGAAGAGGGAGATTCAGATGCAGAAGAAGAGGGAGATTCAGATGCATAAGAAGAGGAAGATTCAGATGCAGAAGATGGTGGGCTGAGGAGGGCTAGGAAGAGACCATTGGAGGTTGCAGAAGAGGATTACGCAAAACCAAACAAGTGGGCATCAGCACAATTGTGCATACTTAAACATGTTTTCGAATGCTGGCTGCAGATTCATCTATTTCATTTTTTGCAGGAAACGCAAGGGCGCTCCAAATGTCAATGCTGGGAGGAAGAAAAAAGAACGATGACAAGGGTGCGCGAGGAAAACCAGTGAAGTTAGTTTTTGTACTTACATGTCCGCTCTAGAAGTCGGGTATTTGCTAGTACTGTATTGACGTCTGTTAACTTTTCCAGGAAAGACTCTAGGAAGGGTGGTAAAGAACATGCCAAAGGGGTGATGAAGACAAAAAGGCATGTAGGAATGTATCACAGGCTGAGCGAATAAGAGCTGTCAAGTTAGCTTCTGTAGCTATCACGAGAAAATCAGTGAAGTTAGTGTCTTTTCTGTTATAGTGTACTGTACATGCTCAAATCTTCTTTGCTATCCTATTAACAAACGTTGTTTCATGCAGGAAAGATATAGTGAAGTAGATACAGGATATTTAGATGCACAGGGTCAAGCAGAGAAAACAAGGATTTCTGGGGTCGAAAAATTGAGAACAAACTAAAGTAGACAGTTTTCCATACCGTGATCCACCTTGTTTCTGATGTATTAGACCTATTTGATGGACTACCACTAGTTTTTTGAATTCCTCGTTTGCTTGGTACACCCTCATTTTATTATGGACGGGACGACATGGTAGGCTAGTTAAGATTTATCAACATCGATGAAACAATGCATTTTTAGTGAAGTTGGTTTTCTGTATTTTTTCATTTTTTTACATAATATATTGCTGAAATTTGTTCAAGTGTAGTCAAATTTCATAGTTGAAATATAAAATAGAAACCGAAAATTTATATATACAAGAAAATAGAACGTTAATAGAAACATCATTTTCAAATAACCTTGAAAATCGTTTATTTTCAAATAGAAAATAAGCATACCGATATTTTAATAATAGCATGCTCATTTGAAAAAAGCATGTTCAATTGAAAATAAAACAGAATGAATATGCGGATTTAAAAATAGCATGCTACTTTGAATATACTGTTTTTAATATACCTTGCTATTTTAAAAATAGCATGCCGATTTTAAAAATATGATTTCAAAAATAGCATGCTACTTTTAAAATTATAATGCTCTTTTGAATATGCTACTTTCAAAATAACATGCTGATTTCAAAAATATCATGCTAATTTTAAAAATAGCGTGCTACTTTTTAAAAATATAATGCTTTTTTTCAATATGCTACTTTTAAAATAGCATGCTATTTTCAAAAATATCATGCTAATTTTAAAAATTGCATGCTTATTTTAAAAATAGCATGCTCTTTTCAATATGCTACTTTTAAAATGGCATGCTGATTTCAAAAATAGCATGCTGATTTAAAAAAATCATGTTCTTTTGAATTTGATATTTTTAAAAATAGCATGCTGATTTCAAAATAACAGCCTCATTCTAAAAATATAATGCTGTTTTGAAAATATAACGTTGTTTTTAAAAATAGCATGCTGCTTTCAAAATAACAGCCTCATTCTAAAAATATAACGCTGTTTTTAAAATAGCATGTTGATTTCAAAAATTACATGCTTTTTGAAATATGCTATTTTGAAAGCAGTGTGCTGATTTTGAAAACAACATTTTTTTAAATTACGCTTTTTAAAAGATGGCATGTTTTTTAGTATACTGTTTTTCAAATAAAAAAACATGCTGGTTTGCTCTATTTTTGAAAATAGCATGCCATGCCATTTCGAAAGTAAGAGAAACATCATTTTTGGCATTGCATTTTGACCCGCAAGTTTTTGTATTGCATTGCATTTTTTGTGCGACACACATACAAACCGCATTTACAAAATAACTCATAATAGCCAACACAAAAACCTTGTTCAAAAATGAAAGTAGTGTCCAATCCATTTGGAACCCGGTTAGATTTGATTCTAAAAATACTAGCATCACTGTGGCAAAAAAAGGAAATATAATTGCAGTCCATAAAGGTAATTATATCAAGGACGGTACTAGGGTGCGTTATATATATAGACTTGCATAGCAAGTACATTACGCCACATAGGGTACCACCAAGTTACTGCCAAGTTCCACTTACTGGACGATCTTCATACCCAGTCGGACCCAAAAGTTATACCACCAAAGTACCAGTTACTATCAAGTACCAATTACTACTAAGTTGCACTTACAGGACCCAAAAGCTGATACTACCAACTTGCAGTTACTGGCTACTACATACAGATAATAAAACTAGCGTCAAACTACTGCCATGGGTCAACGAATCCTCATGCCACTAACCATGTTCACCCTAAGCCCACCTCCACTCCTTTCCATGAACCTAAAGATAGCCATTTGATCTTATTTCATTCTGGCTCCCTCAACGACTTCTCCCCAGTTCTTCGTCATGATCGCACGCCTGTCCTTCTTGCCTGAACAAGACCTTTTTATTACCTTCAAAATGTTAGTTGGTGACACGCACAACCATGGGCTTTCGCAGATAATCTTTGAGGTAGGCCTGACTGTAATGCTTTGAGAAGATCTGATTGCACAGGGAAATAAATAATGTTACATAAAAAATTATGTATGATTTTCACACAAAAAAAAGTAAGTATGATTTGCACAACCACGCCCGTCCTCCTCTCTGTCTCTAAATGGCATTTTCACTAGTGAAGTATGATTTGCAAAAAGAAAAGTCCAAGTGTTTACCATCTTGCTCTTCCTCTGATGACTGCCGAGCGAGTGACGGTGCTGACATAGTATGGTATGGGAGGTTGGCACTTCGTTACTATGGATTTGAGACAGTCCCACCGATCCTTGTTTAGCGATACATGGTTGCCGTAGAAGATACGATCCTCGAAAGTTCCTTTTCTCACAATGTATCCCGGACCTGTATCAAAACAAATTAAGATGACAGAGTAGTAAATAATTTCATACGTAAGATCTAGAACATCAGCAGTGGGTTAATGATCAATGCCTACTCCAATGATCAAGAAATGAAGGACATACATAACCCAATCACATCCACCCAGCAATATCTCGTAGAAACATGGGCAAATTGAATATTTGATTTATTTAAACTAACAACTAAACACTCCTCTATGTAAGCTCTAGTTCAGTAAATGTTGATTTGGAAGGTCATCTAGAACCCAAACAGAGTAATGTGTGGTAATCAAGTGTCACTCAAACATCAACTTTTGATATTTCACGGTTCATTTAATATCTGACCAGCCATATAGAACTTTACCCCGTAGTGCCAAGATAGGATCGTGGTCCACATCTCCATCTCCATCATTACTATCATCAGTGTCATAGTCGCTAGAGGTGTCGTCATCACCGCTATAGCCGTCACTCCCACGTGAAGTGCCATCTGAAGCATCATCTGAGGTGGTCCGGTGATCACTCTCTTCACTGCTGATGAGGATGGTTTCCCTTGCCATTCAAACCTGTTGCATGCATTGCAATGAACAAATGTTAGTTATTGATATATGAAATCAGTCTTCCATTAGGAATTGTTAGCACCATATACAATGTGAATAATCTTTTCGCATACTTCTCGCTAAGTACGTAGTTCATGTATAAACATCTACACGAAAAAGCTAATCGACAACTATTCGCACGACTAGTCAAGAAGTGGTTAGACTCATAATCATTGGGCAGACATAACCAATTAGGATATTTCAAGGTTACAATTTTGTGAGATGGACAAGAAAACTGGTAACCAACCAATTAGTAGCCATGTACAAATGAACCATGATTGACTACTCTCATCGAGCAATACGTGAAACTATAACTGATCTGCCTTTGATCACTGCAAATTTCCTGATGGGCTGTTGTGTGGTACCATCAGGTAATAAATATAAAGTCTTTAAATTGTCCCAACAAAACAAATAATGCATTTGCTGCTGTACATAACATTTTTAGAGGTAGTTGTGGAGGTTAATTTTCCAATTTCCAGTGAGAATAAGGACATGATAGAATCTCTCAAGCAAGATGACAGCATAGTGAAGGCTATGAGAACGAGCAAGGTATGCTGACCAATAGTCACCCTTTTGTATACTTGCTATTTATTTACTCATTACTACCCATACCAACAAGTAAAATCATGATTATGGAGTATAATGGCAGAAAATCCAACAGTGAGGAATTTGTTGCAATGTGAACTACTAGCTCACAGCAAATTTTCATTAACCCCAACAAGCCCATACCATATCTTGGAGATAGGCTGACATAATTCAAGTAAGCAGTAACAACAATCAGCAAAAATATGCACCAACGAAAAATATTACATGTGTGCACATATCATCAAAAACATGCACCAATCAAGAGCAGTCTATACTTGACAAATCCTTCAAAATATGCATTAATCATCATACTACCATCGAGTAATACATGAAACTATAATTGTTCCTCATTCCATCATTACAAATTCCTCATGGACTGCTTCTGTTCTCGCCTTTTTAGATTTTAATAACTAAGCATCAGCAAATACATATACACAGTCTTCAAACTATCCCAACAAACCAAAACATGTGTATGCTCCCGTGAATATACTTTTTCTATATCTAGCAGTGGGGGGTCATTTTCCAGGGGAAAAAACTACTTGATAGCATCTGTCAAGCAAGATAACCTACTAGTTGACAGTAAATCTGCGAATACCCGAAATATGCACACAAGCAAGTGTCAAATCGACATTCGAAGGGCAGGGAAGATCAATCTCACCTGCGAAGTGGGCTGGAGTGGACTTGTTTGAAGCTGGCACCCGTCACCATCGGAGCTTCGGGCGGCACGACCATGATTGGGGATGAAAAGTTGCAGCGGAGGATCGTGGCCGGAGCAGGGGGAGTGGAGGATCGTGGCCGGAGCAGGGGGGAGTGGGTGGCCTCGCGGATCCAGCGGATTTGATGACGACGGGGGAGGCCAAGGTGAGGGCTTGGAAAACCCTAGTCGTCGCCCTCTGCGTCGCCTCTCTGTCTCTGCAAAGAACGAAGTGGGGTGGGATTGGGATGGGGGTGGGGTTGGGGCCATTGCCCACTTTTCTCTCCGCCTCCCACTTGTATAGGCCAACAAAAGGAACAAAGTGTTGGGCCGGATCAGATGCAGATTTGGCAGCTTTACCAATTCTGGCCAAACAGAAAAGATTAGCATGACCACAGGTGTTCTTTTGAAGAAACCATAAAAATACACTTCTGTTCATATTGCATGTGGATGAGTCTTTCAGTACACCAATTGATCTTGAATAATTTTAAGCACTCCACAGTATATATATATATATATATGAAAATAATGGTTAACCAATAAAATGGTAAACTATTAGATGCAAGGTTACAAATATTTGAAAAAAATCAATAATTGAATTGTATGCATTTTTATGATTAAATTTAATAAATGTAACATTTCTGCAAAAACTATGATAATTAAAATATTCATTGGTATTTTAAAAAAATCCGCAAATGACTACTTATGCCAACCAGAACTTCTTCAGGGTTACGTTTATTCATCTATTCTTTGGCATGCTGGTTCTCATAACGCCTTCTTCGGACCTTCTCTTTGTTCGACAAATTCCTGATATTGGGCTAGCGCCTTGTGTTTCGCCCTCACACAATGCTTCATTTGGTATCCTTTGGCAACTCCTTCGGCGTGCTCAAGAATACTAACGAAAGCCGGGTCCAGATATTTGCCACAGAACACGCAACGATATGCCATACGCTTAAGCACGTTGCACTGTCCATTCTGCAATTCTTCAAGGGTTTTCTGAGTGTGTACATCCATCTCTCCTTTGGAAATGTCCGCATAATCATGATAATAAGGCTGAAAGTTAAAATTATGTATGATATAAGTTGCACCATTGTTTTCAGTACCTAATATTCCCTAAGTTTCATACTGTAGTGCCTATAAATTATTTTTAAAGTAAATAATTATTAACTTTGAAAAATTAAGGAGAAAAAGGCAATATCAAATCCATATGAAAGCATAAATCAATGATATACTTTTAGAAAAATTGTCAATAAACATGCACAACCTTTATGATGTCTGACTTTTGGCATAAAACCAAAACGCACTAAATTGTGGAGTGGATGAACCATTAATTTCTCAAAGATTGATTGAATAAATAATGATCATTACGTACTGATGATCAACATTATATTTAGAGCTAGATTCCATTATGCCAATTCAACAATGCATTGATGGTTTAATGATTAACCTCTAACCTTAAACTTGAAGACAGATCTACGGTTAAAAAATTAAAATTACCTTAACGGAATTACAGTCCATGCCGTGCATGTGCTACTGCTTGTGATCGACAACGGAGTACTGCACCTCGTTGACATGATGCTTCTCTGGGTCGGACACCGAGTAGTCCAAAGCTTTCTCGTGGGGATCCTGATCCATAAGATGGACGACGACGTCGGTGGTTAGCCCCGCAAGTCCACGATCTGTCACGATGCCGTCCATGACAGGCCCCTCACGTCCATGGCCACGATTTGTCACGACGGCCAATCGACCTCGACGAGTGGATTTCATATCCGGCGACAGGGAGGCGGGCGTGTGAGCGGCGGCAATGGTTTTAGAGCGTAACCTAGGAGGAGATATGCGGGGAGTAATTGGTAGTTACCTACTATAGCAGAAATACTTATGAGAAAAAATGATTGGTCTGCGTTGGGCACCTTCAATGCAGCGGCGCTTATTTAGGTGCTTAATTAGGATCCTGAAAAAAAATCACAAGCATAGGCGCTTCGGGCAGGACCTAGGAACTGGATTTTGTACATCTACGTGATGCAATCCAAAGATCGTGTCCGGGGTGGATGGGTTGGGGATTGAAAATTGTGTACATAAACCCTAATGCTCAAGACTTGTGAAAACATCAGATGAAATTATCATCAAGTGATCTAGTATTACTTGGATCGAGACTTTGTGATCATCATGTAGCCACGCCACAACACGATGGTTCTAGTATTACTTGGATCAACACCTTAGGCAGCAAACTAGTGCATTTCATTTTTGAGTCACCATCCTCCTTCTTGAAAACCACATGTACACACTCATCATGTATACGATAACACATCAAAATCTGTTAACTAGCGCTCACAAGCTTAATTAGCTTCAAACGAACCTAGCCAATCAGGGTTTTATGCTACTAAATCTAAATGAGCCGATGATTAATGAGCACAAGTTTAACAAGCAGAGATGCCAAACCACACACCAATTAACATAGTTCTACCTTAGTTCAACGCTTCCATGCATATATATATATATACAAAAGCAAGCATCACTTAGTAGTACTGGTGCACATAGTTCAACCATAAACGTTCACCAACGAAGTATAGCATATGGTAGTACTCAGCATAGTTACAACCAAAAGAGCATCAGTTCTAGCTGCGAGGATGCGCACTTCCGTAAATCCTCAAAGAAGCCTAATCAAGTAGTCGGCATACGCGGCGTGCTTCACCCTGAAAGCGTAGCCATTCTTGGTGCTGCCTTGGGATGTTCCGATTGCATGGTTGATGGTACCCGACAGGTCGCCTTTCATCACCTTGTTGCAGAAAGGGCATCCATAGCCCTTTCCGAATCTAGGCCTCACATCTTTCTCAAGCTCACCATTGTTCAGCTGCCTCAATTTCTGCCTCCTGTAGATCCTCTGTTGTAATACTTCACAGTACTGGTTCCAAATACTATTCTTGAAATAAATTTGGTCTCCATGGGAGACGCTGAAACATATATTTGCTTTTGACAAGAATTTGAAGATTAGGAAGGTTAACTGAATTCTTAAATTTATATTTAAGTTTCGTCAGAGTCTGGACAAGATTCAGAACAATTACGTCGCTAGTTAGAAGTTTCATAATTTGTTTAACATCGCTAGTTAGAAGTTCCTGAAAAATTTCAGCGAGTGTTGAGATATTTTGGCCGAAAGGCAAATATTGTAGTGAGTGCTGAATCTCACCGAAGCGAAAACCATGGTGTCGTGCCATCAGCACCAGACATGATTCAGTATTATCAACAAAAAAAGGTATGAGCACGGATGGGCAAAAAATAGCTTCACAAGAAAAAAGAAAATACTTCACGTGTGAATAGTTAATCCTAGTTGACTTTAGGACCGGATGTTGGTTATCATCATGTGGTGGCAATGGTGGGCTCAGCGCAACAAAGTCCGAGAGGGAGACAAGTCGAGCCGATGGATCACACGCAATTCGCCGCTAGGGTTGCATGCACGACCGGAGAGTACCAGGGGTGTTTCTACAAAACAACCTCCCCGCCAGCAAGCGCGCCTCGCTGGTCCCATCCTCCAGAGGATATGATTAAATTCAATGTGGACAGGGCATTCATTGAAGATGGCATGCAAGGGGGATGGGGCGTGGTTGCGCGGGATCACACAGGAGAGGTGGTGGCTGCGCGGGCTAGACGCGTTGATCATGCCGCGGATGCTTGCCCTCAAAAAAATAAAGCTAAATGCTTGCCCTCAAAAAATAATAGTAATAGCGGTCTAGTTCTTTTGGCTGTTTTTCAAAGAAATGGGAAATATATCTTTTGACGATCGTGATTCTCAGGAGACCTAAGTGTTGTTACATGGTGGGTCCCCTCCCTTGATTTCCTCCAACCGAAGAAATCTATACGTGGATATATGCCCGGGTTGTTACGATCCCTATAAATAGGGATCCTTTGGAACCTCATAGATCATAGTTTGTCCTTCTGCGCCGCCCAAAGCAGCAAGACTGAAGGACGGAGCAACCCAGGAATCCAGCAAGACCGAACGACGGAGCCAAACATGAATCCTCAGGTAACTCCCCACGATCTCCTGGTGCAGCCGCTGCTATTTTTTGTGCCACGATCTTAATCCCATGATCACTTGTTGCAACCCACTCGTTGTTTGCATATTCATGTAACTCAGCATGTTTTAAAACAAAATAAGTTGGGGGTGTTAGGGGAGGGCGCTAGGATTTGTTTCCTACCAGATTGGCAGTTCATTTATTAATTCCAGGCTAAATCTTATGTTCTAGTCTTGTCGATGCCAATTAGGGCAGCGGGCGCTTGCCTTCTTTTTTCCTTCCGCACGAGTTATGGAAGGCATCGATGGCCCATGTTTTAATTCCATACTACTGACCATGATTAGCGCCTTGAGTTGAGGAGACCATGGTTGGATAGTTTTTTTATTTTCGAATCTTGATTTTATTTCAGATCAGCGCCTTGCAATGGAGATTACCTTATATGACCGTTCAAACGTAACCAAGCTGAATCTAATGCTAGTATTTGCACATTCATGGAACTCAGCTTGCTTGTAAACAAATTACCTCATGAAGTAGCGTAGAGCACAATTTTTATGTTGGTATATATAAGCTATATTCGTCTGTATGAGTGTTTAAATTGTATACCGTGTTGAATCTAATCACACTTGCACATCCATTGAACCCAGGATGCTTCTTTGCCGCCATATGAGGAGTTCATAAAGGGATTAAACACACAGAAAAGGATGTACATCCAGTTGATAGGACTGGGTGGACTTCTCAAGACACCTAGCATCAAATTAAGACGTGTATTGTGCATGGCCATCGCTAATTCATATGATGCAGAGCAGGATGCCTTTATCATCAACGGGAGACCATGTAGGATCACACTAGAAGATGTAGCGCATATAACAGGCATGCCCTGCCATGGGAAGAAGCACGTCCCTTCAAATCTTGATGATAATATGGAGTTGTGGAAGAAACTGAAAGACCGTAATGACATCAAAATAACTTTCAAAGGATTGCTAGCCAAGATGAAAGGCGACATCACACCAAATTTTGTCAGGCCATTTGTCTTGTACACCATAGGAAAATATGTATGCCGAACAAAAGAGGAGTATGTGGATAACAAATATATTGGGATTGTTAGTAACGTTGAGACGATAAAGGGCACAAATCTTGGACAGCTAACACTTGACTATCTTATGGATAGCATGAAGATATTTGTAAATGGCGAGGCAATTCTGGAGGGGAATCTAGCACTGTTGTAGGTAACTCGTAGTAGTACAATTATCACATGTCCTAACATACATTACATAATGTACGAGAATATTTGTAAACTGCTTTTTTGTCATGTAGACATGGTACTACGAGAAGTTCAGAGTGCACCAATTCGACTCTAGCATCTCATATGAATCAAGGTTAAGGCCGTTGATCCAGAACTGGAGCGAGGAGAAGGCAAAAAAGTTGACAATATAATCCAGAATAATTATCTGGGAGTTGGAGAGGTAAAATGTCAGCACATTGCCTGGATTATGTAACATGTATATTTTCTAAATCATACTAACGACACTAAACTGCAGTATGTTAGGATCTAATGAGGCCTTTCATTCTAGCACGAGATGGTACGCTGGCCAAACCGAAGACTGACGCTCAGGTAAACGAGTTACATCAGGCACCCAATATATATTGTAACATTTCAACTAGTATGAAGTTATATGATTCTAACTGTTTCAAAGTCTCAGATGAAGGTACTCGTCGGACGTGTTTTGACTTATTTGCAAGAAGTTGCCTCCCTCGTGCGGGAGGCTGGTGCACAACAAGTTGATAGGATGTGCACCCTTGAAAAGAAAATGGATGAGTGCCTTAGGCGTACCCATACAAATGGCAAGCTCACAGAGGACCTCATCAAAGAATTGAACATAAGCCTAGAATTATGAGATTAGTATATATAATTGGAAATTTACGTGTACAAGGTTTTTTCTAAATTAGTTTACTATGAAAACACCCCAGACTAACATGTATTTTTTAAAGACAAAACGCGACGGAATATTTCCAGGACTGGAGGACATACATCTTTCTGACCTGGTGGCACCTTCACACCCAATGGGTGCCTCTGTTGAGAATGCTGAGTAGGCTTCTGACTAGGGGAAACAAAATGATGTCACGGAGGTCGCTGCTAAGCACCATTGTAAGCAGGGAATAAATAATGATGACATGGATCCCCCAATGAAGAACCTTGATGAAGAGTTTGACGTACGCATGTTAACTTAATTATGAAACAATCATTGTTGTTTCAGAAATAACATGTGATCTTGCACGTACAGGATGAAGCATTAGAAAGAGCTGAAAGAAAAATCAATCAGAATCTCAGTGGTATTCATAAGCTTTTGAAAGAGGTGGATGATATCCAAGGTGCTCCTAGTTTGGATAAGCAAATGCATTCCAAAGCCACCACAAGCCTTGAAGAATTCCAGGTGATGCACATTTTACCTATAATTGTGCAAGAATCCGCTAAATGCTAACATGCGGTTTATTTCGTATGACAAATTCTGTTCAACATATGGAGTAAGCAGCACTCTGTGAAGGCTACGGGATCGCGACAGCCCGAAGAGCCCCGTGCCTTCGCAGATGATGACATCCATGATGAACCCTTACGAAAGCAGCAAGAAGTAAGTGTGGTTGAATCGACGCCACCAAATCATGGGGGCGAAAAGAAAAATGTGGTATTGCAATTATTTAAGAATGACGAGTATGCTTCGTATGATACTGAGAAGAAAAAAAGGAAAAACAAGACTCCATCAGAGTCTACAAATAGTTCTGAGGACACGAACAATAAAAAGAGGAAAATCGGCTCTAGCAACATAAAAAAGAGGTCAGAAGTTAATGAAACCCTGAGGGAATAGCTAGATGTGGTTCGACAGGATTTCGTGGCGTCACTGATCAACAGTACGAATCAAGAAAAACAAATGGTCTTAGTTGATGACATTGTCGTGCTATCGAAGCATTTGCAATGCCTCACCCAAAATGATGGACCTGAAGAAGCCGTATGGTTGGGTGACGAAGTAAGATATTTCACAAATTAGTTTATGAAGTTTCATTTTTGTACAATACAATTAACTTGATTATTGTTGTAGGTGGTTGATGCTGCGATCCAGCTCATGCGTCATGATGACCCAATTGACACAAGGGACGGCCAACTGGTTTACATTGAGAGGTGGCCGGCGTCGCTAAGCTCGAAAGAGATGGTAGGATAGAATGCTACGAGGACGCTTTGGCAGGCATTCCTGGAACAACACAAGGCACCAGCTACCTGAAACATGATATGGTATTTTAACTTGACTTTGAACAGATTTTTTTATTACTATACACGTTGATCTAATTATCTGTGCAATCCAGGTTTTCCTACCTACGAACAGCCAAGGCGTCCACTGGTTACTTGTGGTGGTAAACCCCAGAAGGAAGGAGATTCAGGTTCTTGATTCACTTTTCCACTTTATGATACCCAAAGAAGTACATAACGTGGTGAGAATTTCAACATATTTAATTATAACAAAGGATTTGACATCATATGTAAGTATTAGTCGTAGGAAACTTCTCATCCCATTGGGCTTGCAGGTACGTGGGATGGAAGCACATCTCAGAGCAGCGAGGCGAGTCAATGGGATAGAAAGCAACATATGGGAAGACATTAACGTGACGCAATGGCCAGTACAAAACATTAAAGTGCCAAAATCCAATGAAACGTCAGTCAAAAATATTAGCTATTGTTTTTGTTTTAGATTGCTAACATCTGAAATGCTGATCTAACAACATAAAATGTTGCAGTTCATGTTGAGCACTGTACATGCTGAAGAACATCGAATTATTTACGGGACTAAAACTGAGCAAGCAGTATGACAAAGTACGTAGAGTAACACCTAAAATTTTGTCATTTTCTGAAGGTGAAGGAACGATACTAACATATCCTTGCATGCAGGCGTACATCGAGAAATTCAGAAAAGAGCTACCTGTTGTGCTTGTCGATTCACCCTACAACAAAATGAAGTACAGGAATAGGTTGAAGCAGTACCATGCTAGGCTATTGGATGCAGCTACGGTTGAAGACGACGAAGATGCAAGCAGTTAGTCCAGCAGTGTGGAGTGTTCACTTGGCCATAAAGCGATAGAGTAGGGTGTGGTTGGGTTTTAGTCCCGAAGAAGGTTTTCTAGCCGTGTTCTTAGTCCATTGCACATGAGTCAAGTTGTAAAACTTCAATAATATTGGTTACTATATTTTGCTTGAAATAAATTTGGTCTCTACGGGATCTCGTAGAAATCTATATTTGCTTTTTAGTACCATGTGACAGTAATGGTGCCTGGGGCAACCCTAGACGAATAGTGGATTATGATATGTCTATTTTCATATGAGAGAAAAAGCAATCCCAGCTATGTCTCATAGGCAGGCCGCAAAGCCAAAAAAATAGAGCATAGGATAACAAGAGTAAAGCACGTACCATAGGGGGCCTCTACAGGTGCTGCAACGCTGAATTGAAGCGGTCACCTTGAGGAGCACAATGGTGTGGCCATGGTACATCCATCCTGCAGCACGGAATCACATACCATGTTCTGTCATAGCCCTGCAAAACAAAAGAAAAATTACTACTTGTACTAACCTTGTCAAGTGTGTGCATGTAACAAATATTGGACATAACTAAACACGGAAGAATGAAATGCAACATATGGAAGAATGAAATGCTCATTCCTTTCTCTCTGCTTTTTGCGAGGACCATTACTCTCCCTTTAACAAGGCTAAAACATCATAATAAGAATTAACAGCAATCTTGAAAAGGTGGATATCCCATGTGAATCTAATTTTTCATATAAAGCACATGCCAAGTACAGATCCCAGTCCAGCAATTGCACAAGAAGAAGCGAGCATCATAAATATTGAGCAACATAAGCTATGAATTGTTTATAGTACATTCTAAAATTAATAGCTTATCATCTCTATTGATCTCCAAATCTCACCTATCAGCCAAATTGAAAGAATACATGTTGAATGCAACGATTGAACGTTGGGCTGGCCGTCAAGGCCGGCGGCCGGCTTCATATAGTCCCGCAGAACATGATCCATAATGCATGACCAAATCAAAGCTGTAGCCATGGCTGAGAAATTATATGTAGATGACGCAAATTAACAACCAATTGGAGGACCCTCATGGAGGACTGGGAGGTGGGATGGCGCCGAATCTTCGCCGGCGGCCGCCGTGTGGAGGGCAGTGGGCCTTCTCTAGTGTTCCTTGAAAAGGTGGTGCGAGATCGCGAGGGAGTTAGATCCTGCCGGCGACGAGGGAGGGAGGGGCCATGACGCGCGGCTAGATCCTGCCGGCGACGAGGGAGGCAGGGGCCGCGACGCGTGGCAAGATCCTGCCGGCAACGAGGCAGGGAGGGGCCGCGACGAGGAATATGAATGGGATAAAACTCTAGCGGCGGTGAGGAATAAGAACGGGATAAAAACCGAACCAAAAAAAGCCCTGAAATTCATACCGAGAATACCCTCGAAATATTTGGGAGGGAAAATCAGATCAGTTTGAAATATTTTTTCTCCCAAAAATGCCCCTCGGGGTCTGATATAATACACATGACATCAGCGTATTGCATCAGATCTGGACCGTCGAAATCGCTCCGACGGACGGTCCATATCGTCCGGATGCACCGTAAAATGACTTTTAATTAATGGTCACTTAGTTCGGCAAGTCCTCTTAGTGTAAGCATCAGGAAATATTATTTAAGCTTGCAGGAACACTATATATTCCGCAGGGAGCTTTGTTAGTTGTAGTTTATCACAAGCCATCTACCTACATGGCTACACGTGTAGAATAACACACGTACACACTCATGACTCCTTAGGCTCTCTCTTGGATTAGTGTGTCTCTGCTCATCTTCTTGGCGTCGTCGTCATGCATTGCGGCAAGGGGCGGTCGGGCACCCAAAACTACTGACCCAACAGCTGGGTTCACGGCGGTGAGCCTTGAGGAGAGCAACTTCTCGCTGCAGCGGCCTTTCGATGATGCAAGTGGCGCCCGATACAGTTTCGACGACACTGTCCGGACGCTGTGGGTGCTCTCCTCCAACAAGCCCCATGCCCGGCAGAGCCATACCATTCCAAGAACTGAGATCAGAATGGAAGTAAATTAACTACTACTACTAGTAGTCATCATGTATTTGGGTATACATAAGGGGGTGTCCTGTGAGAACGGCGTTGTAGCGGACGAGCATGCTTGCTCCCGCTACATGCGCCAATCGAGCAACGACATGTTGGTCCGCGTATTGAATGACAACATGGGAGGAAGGGACAGCATACGTAACGTGAATAGTGGTATACGACCATACCGCTGTTTAATGTGACGATTCCGTCACGCCGCACCGTCCACACGTTCCGACGGTACAAGACAGGGTTGACCGGTGCATAACGATTGGGTGCGTTCCGTCCTGTCACGCAAAACAGTAAGTCCGCAATGGATAAGCATAGATAGAACACGGCTTCACCCCACCCTACCTGATGCGTGTAGTAGGAAAAAAATATTTATCCCTTGAGCGACCGAGGAGGCAATAGCAAGTCGAAAGCCATGGCGATGGCGGAGGCAGGGGGCAACGGCTTCGAATACCTTTCATATATCCTGCTCGTGCAGCGTACTGCTGGCCGCCTCTGATTCGCCGCGTCAACTTAGTACTCTGCTACATTCTCTGCCATAGGTTCCCCCTGCTGGACCTTCGCGGCGGCGAGTCCGCACTGGATGCTAAAACCAGCCGAACTCTTGTGTGCGTAGCCGCCCAATGCAGCATTGGATATGTAGGCGACGCGGAACAGTAGCTGCGAAGGGCTGAGTCTGTCGGCCCCCAACTCAGAGAAGTCAACAGGACAAGACGACCCTCAGGCCCCGGGGTGGACAAGAAGGCATATAGATGCATTGTCTGCTCATGAACCAATTATCTTTGTTTTTTTGCTGATTCAGTGCGTGACATAACAAATGCGGAATCATATTACTGCTTGCTGCCATGCAGCTCCTGTATGCCGAATATGAGTAGATAATAATGAAGAAAAAAACTCAATTTGACTGCATGGGATTGATTTCTTTCGAAATTACACAGAGTCAGTGTCGGTAAGGGAGTCCCGTATTACGGGGTGACCGGATGGCCGGACTACGACCTTTGGCCGGACTCCTGGACTATGAAGTTACAAGATTGAAGACTTCGTCCCGTGTCCGGATGGGACATTCCTTGGCATGGAAGGCAAGCTTGGCGATACGGATATGTAGATCTCCTCCCATTGTAACCGACTCTGTGTAACCCTAGCCCTCTCCGGTGTCTATATAAACCGTAGAGTTTTAGTCCGTAGGACGAACAACAATCATACCATAGGCTAGCTTCTAGGGTTTAGCCTCTCTGATCTCGTGGTAGATCTACTCTTGTACTACCCATATCATCAATATTAATCAAGCAGGAGTAGGGTTTTACCTCCATCGAGAGGGCCCGAACCTGGGTAAAAACATCGTGTCCCTTGTCTCCTGTTACCATCCGCCTAGATGCACAGTTCGGGACCCCCTACCCGAGATCCGCCGGTTTTGACACCAACATTGGTGCTTTCATTGAGAGTCCCTCTGTGTTGTCATCTTTAGGCCCGATGGCTCCTCCGATCATCAACGACGACACGGTCCAGGGTGAGACTTTTCTCCCCGGACAGATCTTCATATTCGGCGGCTTTGCACTGCGGGCCAATTCGCTTGGCCATCTGGAGCAGATCGAAAACTACGCCCCTAGCCATCAGGTCAGATTTGGAAGTTTGAACTACACGGCTGACATCCGCGGAGACTTGATCTTCGACGGGTTCGACCCACAGCCAAGGGCGCCGCACTGTTGCGATGGGCACGATCTAGCTCTGCCGCCGAACAGTGCCCAGGAGGCCGCCCAGTGTCCGCTCTGACCCTTAGTTCGGAGCTGACTGCGCCAATCGAGGACGGGTGGCTTCACGCCGCCTCGGGGGCTGCAATCTCTACGGCGATCGAGCCGAACACCAGCCTTGTCCTTTGCGAAGCTCGTGACTCCAAGGTGTTGGACTCCTTTCCGGACTCCGAACCTCCTGTGCCCTGCCAATCGAACCCGAGTTGGCGCCGGTCATGGAGTTCACCGCCGCGGACATCTTTCAGCACTCGCCCTTCGGTGACATCCTGAATTCACTAAAGTCTCTCTCTTTATCAGGAGAGCCATGGCCGGACTATGGTCAGCAAGGATGGGATGCGGATGACGAAGAAGTTCAAAGCCCACCCACCACCCATTTTGTAGCCACTGTCGATGATTTAACCAACATGCTCGATTTCGACTTTGAAGACATCGACGGTATGGACGACGATGCAGGAGACGAACAGGAAGCAGCGCCTATAGGGCACTGGACAACCGCCTCATCTCACGATGTATACATGGCGGACACACCTAAAACAAGTGATGACGAGGAACAAAGGGACGCAACAAGGGATCGTTCCCTTGAAAAGCAATCAAAGCGACGGCGTAAGCACCACGCCAAACCCCACCTCGACAGAGACCCGGCCAACGAGCAGGGCGAACTGGCGGACGATGAACATGCCATCGAGCAACCGTCCGAACAGGGCAATTTGGGTAAACAAACCGAACAACCCGTCCCCGGTGAAGATAATAGTCCGGACGACCTCACGCCGGACAAGTTGCTGGAGCAGAAGAACCTCCACAAAAGGCTCGTCGCCACTGCGCATAGCCTGAAAAAGTAGAAGCGGAAGCTCAAAACAGCGGAAGATGCACTCAGAATTAGATGGGGCAAAGTACTCAACACCACAAACAAGTACGGCGACAGTCATCACACAAAGAGATATCCGAAGCGGAAATTACTGCCGGAATTTGATGAGGAGGCCTTAGAGCCCCCGCAATCAAAAAATCAAAAAGACATCCGGTCGGATAAACAACCCCATGTGATCCGCACTCAAGCCGGCATGCGATCCGCGCAAGGATTCACATCAAAAAGATGGCCCAGTCATATCTATCTACGGTCCAAGAAAGCAAGTAAGCAATGCAACGCAACAAGTATCTGAACATCACGGCACACCCAAATATAGGGGTGCTGCACACCCCCTATGTTTCACCGATGAGGTGCTGGACCATGAATTTTCAGCGGGATTCAAGCCCGTAAACATAGAGGCATACGATGGAACAATAGACCCTGGAGTCTGGATTGAGGACTATATCCTCCACATACACATGGCTAGAGGAGATGACCTCCACGCCATAAAATACTTACCCCTCAAGCTCAAAGGGACAACCCGGCATTGGCTTAAAAGCCTTCCCGAAAACACCATCCGAAGTTGGGAAGAGCTCGAGGATGCTTTTCAGGAAAATTTTCAAGGGACCTATGTCCGACCTCCGGATGCAGACGATCTAAGTCATATAACCCAACAACCCTGAGAGTCAGTCCGGAAACTCTGGAATAGATTTCTTACTAAAAAGAACCAGATAGTCGACTGTCCGGACGCCGAAGCCTTAGAAGCTTTCAAACACAGCGTTTGAGATGAATGGCTCGCCAGACACCTCGGCCAAGAAAAGCCAAGAACAATGGCCGCATTAACAAGCCTCATGACCCGCTTTTGCGCCAGAGAGGATAGCTGGTTGGCAAGGAGCAGCACCAGCGACCCAAGTACATCCGAAGTCAGGGATGGAAACGGGAAACCACGACGTAGCAAGGACCAGTGCCGAACCAAGGGAAACAACCTGAAGAGCGTGGCAGTCAACGCCGGATTCAAAAGCTCTTGGCAGAATCAAAAAAAGCTGCCCCTCAAGGATAGTAGGGATGAGCTATCTAACCTAAACAACATCTTGGACAAAAGATGCCAAATCCATAGTACTCCCGGGAAGCCTGCAAACCATACCCACAGAAATTGTTGGGTCTTCAAGCAATCCGGCAAACTTAACACCGAACACAAGGGGCTCGACATACCAAGCGAGGACGATGACGAACCCCACAAGCAGAGCACCGGAGAACAAATGAAGTTCCCACAAGAAGTCAAAACAGTAAACTCACTCCGTGTGACAAAAGGGAAATACAAAGTGGAGCCCATAGAGATACGCACCATACGGCCCATCCCAGAGGAGTCCCGCCACTAGTTGTTACAACTAAGCACCTTCGACCATCAGGATTACACTAGAAGTATCTGGAACGCAGGCTGGACTGCCTTGGTATTAGATCCGATAATTGACGGACTCCACTTTACACAAGTCCTAATGGACGGCGGCAGTGATCTAAACCTGCTATACCAGGACACAATCCGCAAAATGGGGATAAACCCAACAAAAATTCGCCATGGCAACACTTCCTTTCAAGGGGTAACGCCAGGCCCAGATACCCATTGTACGGGTTCTCTTCTTCTAGAAGTTATGTTCGGTTTCCCCAACAACTTCTGCCACGAAAAGCTAACCTTTCACATGGCCCCATTTACAAGTAGCTATCAAGCACTACTGGGAGGCGAAGCTTTCGCCCGCTTTAACGCAATACCGCATTATGCATCCCTTACGCTTAAAATGCCCGGTCCGCGAGGCATCATCTCATTAAAGGGAAATATCGAGTGTTCCTCAAGCGCGGAATACTGTGTGGCTGCCTTGACAGCCACACACTAAACCAGCTTTACTAGTTAAAGCACCTAAACAGGTTGTTCAGACCCCGGACATGGCTAGACGAGTCCGGCGTAAACATGCAAAGGCTTATTAGCCGCATACCCCCGTACAAGGGGCTCCACGCGTATACAACAAGAGACAATCAAGCTCAATCCTACCCATTTCCCGAATTATACTTTGTTTGTTTAATATAACATAAATTTTCGCATGATTGTTTTTCAACTAAGTTCCCCTCTTTTACAGATGAGCACCGTGCTACACCCGTCCAGGATATGGCACAACGGAGACACAGGCATAGACGTGCAGTAGGGACCCATTCCAAGGATTCTTTTTAGATTAAGACCCTGCATAAACCTTTTTTACTGTCTCTTGTTGATAACATCCCCTGGTTTCTTTCCCTAACCGAGGAGGAGGCTGGCGTCTTGGCATTTGGCCACGTCAGAATTTTGCGCGTACCTGGACACCAGGGACTTCTTACCAAGGGTGTTGTTCAGCCCGTTCCCATAAAGACCGAATACCTTAGGGAGTGTTCGGCGTCGCGAGTTTGGCCTTATATGCATCAGCTCCGAATCATGTCTTTGGTCAAATGTTGGGTTTGCCCAGCTCCTGTGTTTTGCTGCCTTACGTTCCGCTCTATCGGCTAAGGCGGCACCAGGAGAACTACTGCGATTGTGCCCCGGTTCGGCCAGGCGAGCACCTCACTAGAGAAAGCCGAAAACTGTCTGTCGTGATATAGCGTGAGACTGGTCAACCACTCGATGACCCGCCAGAATCTTTAGGATTCCTCCAAATTAACGAAGGGCCATTTCCCGATCAGGCACACACGCGCCCCGAATTTGGGTGAGCGCGATGCCCCTAGGGGCTATATAGTAGCCCCACTGTCAAACTCCTATGGCTAAGTAAAAGTGATAAAGCATTATAGTCCGGTTGCCTAGTTCGCTGCGCTATCACCTCCTTTATAGGACCAAGACGTTGGATCAAGTGTGAAAATGCGCCTTTTGCGAACACACCCGCATTATATGCGTGGGGGCTGAAGCCGAAGACTGCCATCTTTCAGGTTATATACACATATACATTAACGGCCGCACAAGAGGTATTCTAATTCTTGAAAGCACAAGTATAAAAAGCTTTTATATTCCATCGAAACATGGTTTTACGATGATACACGTTATTCGAACATAACATCCTTCGAGCACTGCGTCTCTATTAAACGAGCGCCCTACAGAACTTCCTGAAAATAGTGCTCGGCAGGTACTCGGCTTTCGTCCGAATCTTGGGATGCAACATCACTGGCCTTCATATCCGCCCAGTATGTCTTGACACGGGCAAGAGCCATATGTGCACCCTCTATGCACGCCGACCTCTTCATTGCATTAATATGTGGCACCATACCGAGGAACTGCTGCACCAAGCTAAAATAACTCTTCGGCTTGGGACTTTTCGGCCACATATGACTCACGACATGATTCCTGGCGAGTCCGGATAACCTATTCAGCTCCGCCCATGCGGCCAAAAGATCGGATACTGAAAGCGGGCGCTCTGGTTTGTGGAACTGCGACCAAAAAAGCTTCTCCACTTTGTGGTCATTTTGATCGCGGAAGTGTTCGGCCGCGTCCGCGGCACTCACCGCCAAGTCCAGGTAAGTGTTCGCCGCACTCCACTTCCGGTCCAACGGAGCATATTTAGGATCCCCGAACTTCATCCGCAGCATATAGGGCTTTCCAGCCGTGATATCTCCGGCCTGACGTAGCTCCTCCTTCATAGCTCTCATCACAGAGCGAGTGTCCTTGGCCTCGGTAGTGACCTTCTCTAGGTCCTTCTGTGCCACCCGATCTTCTTTTTCAAGAAGCTTGCAGCACTCGGCAGCATTCTTCAACTTTTCGGCCATCTCGGCCATTTCCTTCTTGCTTTGGCAGTGAGCAGCTTGTTCGGCTTTCAGCTCTTCAGCCACCTTTAAGGCAGCCACATCGCTTTTCCTGGCCTGCTCCTTGGCTCGGGCAAGTTCCGCCCGAAGGTTCTCCATGTCAGAGGCACCATCTGCATCAAGCACATATGTTGTAGGGTACGGGCATCAAGCTCCACTTACCAGGTGTCTTCGGAGAAATTATATACATTGTGCCTCGTCAAGCCGCCTGTTGACAAGCGCGATGTCGGCATCTGCCATGTCAAGTTGCCACTTTAGCTCGGCAAATTCTTCAGTGTGGCCAGCCACCGGACACTTCGCCACCTACATAAGAAAGACGCAATATTATACCTGGGATTATGATCCTCGGCACGCCGTCCTTTTTTGATAACGCGCCAAGTCTCAGGGGCTACTATCTATACAGGGCGCATCTTATATATGCGGATCTGTCAAAAGGTACATCGTTTCACGTACCTCAAAACCCGTCAGTAAACTCCGAACGGCCTCGTACAATCCGCTTTTCGCGGATGAAATCCTTCCAATCACCGTATCCATCAACGCACGGTGCTCTTCTGAGATAGAGGCGCCCGAGCAGATCCTTCAGCTCCTCCGACCGTGCACCGGATGGTTCCGGACGCGTCCGCTGGCCTTCTTAGAAGGTCGGACACAGAGGGCCTTGGGGGGCATACGACTGCCTTCCGGCCCTGCCGGATTCAGAGAAACCCTCCGTGACGACACCTCAGGGTCGCCTGCCTCGCAAAGCGGTACGGCAGGGGGAGGCGTTCCGTTCTCCATCATCTCCGGATGAAGGTCCCCTGAAGATGAGCTCTGCTGAGAAGGGCGGAGATCCGAACTACAAGCTAAAATTTCGGTTATCTTCTTCAGAAATAGAATGGGGATATCTCTCATTTTAAAACCCCCCTCTTTACCTACGGCTCGGTGGAGAGCTGATCCCCTTGGGGATGCAATGCGGCCGAGGCACCTCCCGGCGCCGGACCCTCTGATGAAGATTTCTTCCCCCGCTTTGAGGCCATGCCCTCCGGGTCTTCAGAGGCGGTCCTCTTCTTCCCCTTGTTGGAGGAATTCTCGATACCTCCTTCCCTGACAGCCTCCTTTGGGGAGGCGGTAGCTTCCTTGTTCCCCTCTTTTCCTTCTTCCAAAGGCACAACCTCCAGCATCCTGGTTAATACGGGATCCAGCGTAATCTCGGGGAGGGGAGCCAGACACCTGATTAGTTTTGCTTTTGCTATCCACTCCTACTTAAGGGACAACTCTTTTAGGGGCAATTTTATGATAAATATATGTATAGCGAGTCCGGGTATAGGGCTACTTACTTGAGTGTCCGGACGATTGCAGCTCAGACCTGCGTCCTCGGATGAATCCGGACACATTGCTTGTGATCCAAAGAACAAATTGTACATCTCCATGGGAATCACGCCCGCAAAATGTTGGAGGGCTCGTGGACCTTCCAGATTAAACTCCCACAGGCGGAGGGGGCGGCGTTTGCAGGGCAGGATGCGGCGAATCAACATAACCTGCATCACTACGACCAGATTGATATCTCTTTCTAGGAGATCTCGAACGCGGCCCTGCAACAGGGGCATGTCCTGGGTCGGCCCCCAGTTAAGCCCTTTATTGACCCATGATGCTAGCTGTGGTGGGTGAGGGAGTCCTGGATTAGGGGGTGTCCGGATGGCCGGACTATGACCTTTGGCCGGACTCTCGGACTATGAAGATACAAGATTGAAGACTTCGTCCCGTGTCCGGATAGGACTTTCCTTGGCATGGAAAGCAAGCTTGGCGATACGATATGTAGATCTCCTCCCACTGTAACCGACTCTGTGTAACCCTAGCCCTCTCCGGTGTCTATATAAACCGGAGAGTTTTAGTCCGTAGGACGAACAACAATCATACCATAGGCTAGCTTCTAGGGTTTAGCCTCTATGATCTCGTGGTAGATCAACTCTTGTACTATCCATATCATCAATATTAATCAAGCAGGAGTAGGATTTTACCTCCATCGAGAGGGCCCGAACCTGGGTAAAAACATCGTGTCCCTTGTCTCCTGTTACCATCCGCGTAGACGCACAGTTCGGGACCCCCTACCCGAGATCCGCCGGTTTTGACACCGACATTGGTGCTTTCATTGAGAGTTCCTCTGTGTCATCAACGTCAGGAAGGATGCCGCACCCCATCTTTAAAGACGACGATGTTGCTAAAGGAGCTTTGGCTGTCGGCCAAACTCTCCGGCTAGGTAGTTTTTTAATGACCGCCTGTTCGGCCGCCACGCCGACGATGACCTCTCGGGTCATCGAAAGCAATCTCCACGTTAGCTTGGAACTTGCCGAGCAGTTAGATCCGATGGAGCTCTCTTCCTTAAATGAGCTCTTGGATCGCATCGCCGCCCTGGGAGTCGCTACAGACTACGACCAGATTGGGCTCAAACCCGATTCGAGAGAGATTGACTCTCCCAGGTCACCCACCATGTTGAAGTGGTATAGGAACAATGCGGCGGATCTTCACCCATCCTAAGGACCAGATGTGTCCGGATTCCTGATCCCTCCAAGCCGGACATCCGCGGAGGGGAGGACGTCACTCAAGACCTGAACCTAAAGTCAGGCAGTGGGCCTGATTCATTGGATAACATCCAAGAACCCAAGCTTCCAAGTTCAGAAATTTCTTGGCCCCTGAGTCTTAGATCGGGCGAGGTTCCGGATTTAAATCCACCCGCCCACCCAAATATAAGGGATCTATCCCAAATTCGGCAAGATCCTAGAGAAACAGTACACCATTACTGGGCCAGATGCCTCCTGGTTATGAACAGGATAAGGGACTGCCGCGAGGGGGATGCAATTTCATTCTTCTGCAACAACTGCACGGACATCGGAATCCTCAACGCCATAAGCCGCCGTGAAATTACACGCTTCGCCGACTTGCCATCCATAGTACGAAAGTATTGCGTGAAAGAAAGCGTTCGGAAAACCGAAACAAAATTCTGGGACAATCCGACCCTGAATACAACCCCAGTCCGAAACAAAAGGGCGCATTATCGCCAGGCACCTGGGCCAAATAACAAAAAACAAAAACCCTCTATAGGGTATGGAACCGTACTGGAGGGATGGCTCAATGGACCCTATAAAATTCATAGTACAGAGGGCGCCACACCAACTCACAGCCTTAGAGCATGTTGGATACTCCAGCAGGTGGCCAGAAGTGGCGAGGAGATTCTAACTCCAGAATCCGCAGAGCACCACCCCAGGAACGACAGCACGGTGTCAACAGTCTTCGTGACTTTCGCATCAAACAACGCGAGGAAACGAATGCTCCGCAGCCTTACCGAAGTCTACCAGGTAGCGACAATAAACCCATGGAGTGACAGGGCTATTACCTTTAATGCCAGTGACGAACCTAAATTCCGGACAGCCCGAGCACCAGCCGCACTGGTCCTCAGTCCGATAGTGGACGGCTTTCGACTTACCAAGGTACTCATGGACGGTGGCAGCGGATTGAACCTCATCTATGAGGAAACCCTACGAAAAATGGAAATAGACTGGAGCCGCATTGAGCGAAGCAACACAACCTTTAGAGGAATAATCCCCAGTCGGGAAGCGTGCTGTAGAGGAAAAATCACACTGGATATGGTGTTCGGCACGCTGGATAATTACAGATCCGAGGAGGTCACATTTCAAGTGGCCCCGTTCAGCAGCGGATACCACGCTCTGTTAGGGCAAGAAGCATTCACAATTTTTCAAGCTATACACCATTACGGGTACATGAAGCTCAAAATGCCCGGACCCAATGGAATCATCACTCTTGCTAGTGATTCGGACACAACGCTCCGTGTCGAAAACAAGACAGCCGCACTGGCCCTCGAGGCATTATCCAAAGCCCTAGCGGCCGAGGAACTAACTGCGTTGCGCTCCACGGTGGACAGGGACGACGTGATACTCGACAAAAGATCCAAGTCCACCTCCTTCAAGCCGGCAGACGAAATAGTCAAGTTCGAAGTCCATCCAACGGACACTACAAAAACGGCCTCCATCGGGGCACAACTAAAACCTGATGTAGACGCCGCACTAAGAGAATTCCTACGTGAAAATTGGGACATTTTTGCCTGGCACCCTTCAGACATGCCATGAATCCCACGCAGGCTGGCGGAGCACAGCCTGAACATCCTAAAAGGATTCAAGCCTGTTAAGCAGGCTCTTCGGCATTTCTCTGAACATAAGAGACAAGCCATGGGAGAGGAGCTAGCCAAACTACTGGAAGCCGGATTCATCAGAGATATCAAACATCCGGACTGGCTAGCAAACTTTGTGATGGTACCAAAGAAGGACAAATCCTGGCGCCTATGCGTCGATTTCAAAGACCTAAATAAGGCCTGCCCGAAGGATCCCTTCCCCCTCCCCCGCATTGATCAAATCAACGACGCCACCGCAGGACACGATTCATTGTGTTTCCTCGACGCATACTTTGGCTACCACCAAATCAAGATGGCAGAGTCAGACCAAGCCGCAACGGCATTCATCACCCCATACGGCCCGTTCTGCTTCAACACAATGCCCTTTGGGCTCAAAAACACCGGCGCAACATACCAGCTCATGATTCAGACATGTCTGGCCAACCAGATCGGCAAAACGGTTGAAACATACGTGGATGATGTGGTCGTCAAAACCAAGCATGTCGAAACTCTAATAGACGACTTGAGGCTCACGTTCGATAACCTCCGAACATATGACATTAGGCTTAACCCGGAAAAATGCGTTTTCGGCGTACCAGCCGGAAAGCTCTTGGGCTTCATCGTATCCGATAGAGGAATTGAAGCAAACCCAACCAAGATCCGAGCTCTGTCACAATTGGATATTCCAAAAGATCTCAAGCAAATACAAAAATTGCCTGGATGCGTGGCGGCTCTAAGCCGCTTCATCTCCCGCTTGGGGGAAAAGGCATTACCCCTTTACTGCCTCCTCCGGCGCACCGAACACTTCGATTGGACGGATGCCGCCACGTCCGGACTCGAAGAAATAAAAGCCATACTGGCAACAAACCCGGTCCTGGCCGCGCCCAACATCGGCGAACCAATGTTGTTATACATCACGGCAACTCACCAAGTTGTAAGCGCAGTCTTCGTCGTCGAACGAGAAACGGACGGTCACAAATTCCCTGTCCAAAAACCAGTCTACTACATGTCCACTGTCCTTACTCCATGCAAATCCCGGTACCCGCATTACCAAAAGATAGCATACACAGTGTTCATGTCATCCCGGAAGCTACGACACTACTTTCAAGAGTGTACGATAACCGTAGCCTCCGAAGTACCTCTTAACGATATCATAAACAACCGCAACACAACGGGCCGGATTTCCAAATGGGCCATTGAGCTCCTTCCGTTCGACATAACATATAAGCCACGATGAGCCATCAAGTCGCAAGCTCTGGCCAACTTTGTCACTGAATGGACCGAGGTCGAACTCCCTAAAGAGTACGACACATATTCCAACTGGACCATGCACTTCGACGGCTCCAAAATGCTGGCGGGTCTGGGGGATGGCGTCGTCTTGATGTCCCCAATAGGAGATATAGTCCAATAAGTACTCCAGATAATGTATACGGACTCCAACAATGCAGCCGAATACGAGGCCCTTCTACATGGCCTCCGGATGGCAATCTCCATGGGCATTCAACGCCTAGAGGTGCGTGGGGATTCGAACCTCGTGATATCCCAAATAAACGGAGACTTTGATGCCAAAGATCCGAAAATGGCAGCTTATCACAACGCCGTCCTAAATATGTCAGCTCGGTTCGAAGGGCTGGAATTTCACCATATAGCCCAGGAAAACAATCAGGCAGCAGACGTCTTGGCACGCATCGGCACAAAGTGCGATGCAGTCCCCCCCAACATTTTCCTGGAAAGGCTATTCAAGCCATCCGTACAGTGGGAAGGGGAATCCGAACATAACAATCCGGACCTGGCCGCATCACCTGGCCCCGAACACTCTGACACAACGGAAGACTCTGCCAACGGAGTCACACCATCAGCCCACATAATAATGGCAGTAATTGCCCTGTGGACAGAACCATTCTTAGCCTACTTAACTAGGCAAGAAATTCCCGAGGACCAAAGTGAGGCACGCTGCATAGTGCGGCGATCTAAAGCCTATAAAGTCCACGAAGGAGAGCTTTATAAGAAAAGCACCACCGGAGTCCTTCGAAGATGTATCTCCAAAGAGGAAGGGCGGAACCTTTTGGATGAAATTCACACCGGACTCGGTGGGCACCACGCCGCATCCCGAGCCCTTGTGAGCAAGGCCTTCCGTACTGGATTTTATTGGCCGACGGCCCGGGCAGACGCTCAGGACTTAGTCCAGCGATGCGTCAGTTGCCAATTATTTGCTAATCAAAGCCACATGCCGCCTACCGCCCTCCAAACTATACCCATTACCTAGCCTTTTGCGGCCTGGGGGCTTGACATGGTTGGACCCCTTAAGGAGGAACCCGCAAGCAAAAATATCTACTGGTCATGGTGGACAAATTCACCAAATGGATAGAGGCCAAGCCTGTTAAGACGGCCGAATCCGGACCGGTGATAAACTTCATATCCAGGGTTGTACACTGTTACGGCGTCCCCACAACATCATTACTGACAACGGCACAAACTTTACGGCCGATGAGGTTAAACTCTAGTGCAAAAACATGGGCATTAAGCTCGATTACGCCTCAGTCTATCACCCACAAACTAACGGTCAAGTCGAGCGAGCCAATGGTCTAATCATGAGCGGCATCAAACCCAGATTAGTGCGATCCCTCAAGGAATCTAACACGCACTGGGTAGAGGAGCTCGACTCCGTACTCTGGGGGCTGCGGACCACGCCAAATCGTACTACCGGATTCACACCATTTTTTATGGTATACGGCGCAGAGGCAGTCTTGCCCTGCGACATAATTCATGACTCACCTCGCGTGCGCATATATGAAGAAAGAGAAGTCGAGCTCGATCGGCAGGACAGCTTAGATGCATTGGAGGAGGAGCACGACATGGCAAAAGCCTGTTCCACATTCTATCAACAGCAGGCTCGTAGATATCAAAGCAGAGAAGTACAGGCCAAAACTTACAACGTTGGCGAACTAGTTCTACGCCTGCTGGACAAGAAAAAGGACAAACTCAAGCCCAAATGGGAGGGTCCCTTCATAATCGACCAAGACCTGACTGGTGGAGCGTACGGTCTGCGAAACGCATCAGATAACCGACTCGAGCCGAACCCATGGAACGCAGCACGCCTATGAAGATTCTACGCCTAGCGCCGGACTCTATGTTCGTCTCCTTCCTATGTTCCCTTTTTTTTACAAATTAGCTGCCTTCTATTTCTCTCCTTCTCCCTCCCTTTTTCTTCCAAGCCTTTAAGGGCTTGCTTGCGTGTTGTTCGCACATAATTGACGCGCCACCCGCGTGCACTATACCTGGGGGCTTATTTATCAGAAGCTTATATACACGGGCCTCATGCCCAAAACATGTGTGACACTTCTGCATGAACCTTTTATGCACCATTATATGCATCGATATGACTTAAGTTTTGGCCAAGCTGGGTTTCCTGGCTCATGTGCTTACCCCTACGTTCCCGTTTGTTCGGCTAGGTGGTAAAGGGAGCACCTCTGCGATTGTTACTACCGGGTCAGCCGGATGTGTACCTCATACTGGGTGAAGCCGAAAGCTAGCGTTCTTAAGGGAATATTCGGTCGGTGAACTAAAAGATGATTTTTCACTTGTTTATTTATCTGCCCCCAGATGCTTTTCTGCTTTTTTCGCAGTCCGGACATGCACTTTAGAGCATGCCTCCCAGGGAAAGGAACCCCTAACGGAACTACTCTCCCTGGAAGATGTTTCTTACTAACCATGTAATATAACATAAATAGTTGGGCACTTGTCTGCTAAAGCACTTATGACCCCTACGCCTGGTCTCCATGCATGCCCCGGTTCTTACATAACCGAGAGGGTATTCGGACACACTCCGGACTATCAGGTCCAGAGGTTGAAGCGAAACGGTCCGCAATGATAAATGATCTACAATCCGGCTAGAAGGCATTTTACATGTCATTTTAAATTACATAGTCAATTTGACTGGGTATATTCTTCTTCAATACCATCCAACAGGCTGTCTAATTTACAGTCCTGTTGGGAATACTTGGCGGCCAGCTCTACCTGGCCGTACACTAAACTAACAGGGATCTCCTTCCCGTCGGGCCCCACAGGGCTGACCTCGGCCATGTGGTTTGGGTCAGCCTTCGTGTACCGCGTCTTCACCATGGCCCAGGCCTCCCTAGTGCCTTGACGGTAGGCCGATATCTTCCATAATCGGAAGCGCTGCCGCGCTCCCTTCAGCTTCTCTGCAAGCTCTCCAAGGCCTTCAAGCATGGAGAGGGATGGCTACAAAGCCTGGACGACGCCTTGCATCGCCTGCCGAACTCGTTCGTGCAGTTGTGATAGCTCGGGAAGAAGGTCACCCATAGAACCGGGCATTTCCTTCACAGGCCGACCTATTAGCATATCTACAGACATAACTCTGTCAATTGACTTCCTCGCCAAACTCTTTTTCGAAGACTCGTTCAAGCACTTACTAAAAATGTCGCATCGAAGTCGTCGATTCTCCTTTACGGAATCCGACAGCTGAGCACGAACATCCTTTAATTCCTCGCCCAGCTGGGTATTGGCATCTTGAAGCTTGTTCTTCTCTTGCCTCACCCTCGTAAGCACGCTCTTGCCGGTCTTTAACTGGCGCAAGAGTTGTTGCTTGTCCGGATCCACTCCGGCCCCATATGCACTGTTATTGTTAGAATTGCACACAAGGCGCACTTCACAACATACTTATCTCTCGAAGCATATATTACCTAAGGGGGTCCCCTTGGCATTCTCTGTAGCGGCTAGTGCGGCCTCGAGTTGGGCCTTGCACTCTTCCAGCTCCTGGGACAGTTGTGTATTCTTCTTTGTAAGATCCTGCATAACAAATGATCCTTAAATCAGTTATTTTAACTGTTTCAAGTCTCGGGGGCTACTGACATATATAACCATCAGATCTACTCACCCGTATGTCTTTTACATACTGCTCTGTGGCTCTGGCTAGACCATTTTGAGTGGCATGGAGGTACGCATCTTCCGTATTAAAGGCGTCCAACGCCTCTTGGGAAAGACATGTGTCACGAAGAACAGTCCGGCGACGCCTGTGGTTCATGGCACTCTCCACCTCTGAATTGGTGGCAGATAACCCGTCCATGTCCTCTGTCGGAGGAGCGTCCGGTGCGTGCCCCATGTTTGCCTCCACTTCCAGACCCGACCTTGAAGCCTGGCTGTTGGATATAGTCCGACCGGCGCTCTTCTTCCTGAAGGGGGCATGAACGTTAGTATGCCTTGAAGGCATAAAGCCTGGGCATTAAAATCACACGCCGTACCGTTGTGCCGGCGTCTCGATCTGGTTCGCACTTCTTTTTAGCCCACCTGGCTTCAATGGCCCTTGTTGGCTACCCACCGCGGGCTCGGCCCTCCGCCGCAAGGATTTCCCCTGCAAAAAGAAACACTATTGGTTTACGGCAATCAAAATAAGCACCTTGAAATTACTGGGACTTCGGTCTCGGTTACCTTTCAGGCTGGAAGTAGTCCAGGATAATCGGCCGTAATGGCCATAAGGTGTTGTCCTTACTCAATTGATAAAACACCCCATCAATTAGCTCCACACATAAGTCCGGGTCCTCTTGGGATTCCGGGTCGAGGGACCGTTCCGGGTCCTCGGGTTGTGGAGGAGGGTTGCTTATCTCCTTCACAGTCTGGCGCAGCTCCTGCGTTAAAATTGCTAGACTAAGTACTCAATTATGGGAATTTGAAAACGGGTAAGCAAGTGAAAGTGTTCGCTCACCCAGCTTGGAGGATTGTACATAGAAAATCTACCCCGTGGGTTGACACGGAGGAATTCCTCTTCTTCTCCCTTGTACAACACGGACAAGATCTTTGTTAGAGTGGCAGCTGAATCCGGCCCCTTGCGACCGCACCGGGTGGCATCGTCCTCCCCGTTGAAATCCCACATGGGGTGGCCTCTGTACTGAAGCGGCTGCACCCCCCGCATAATGCATGTGTCCATGACCTCGATCATGGTCAGTCCGGAATGAGCCAACAACCTTATCCGGCTCATCAGGTAAAGGACGTCCCTGTCAGTTTCCCTCTGAGGGCTCCGTGGGCGCCAGCTCAGGCGTTTCTTCAAAGGAGCATTATTGAATTCAGGGAGGTTGATCCGTATAGGGTCCGGTAGGGGGACGTCGTCTATATAAAACCATTCTGAAGGCCAGTCCTCGGACGCCTTCTTTGGGGTTCCGGATAGATATCCGGTCCCGGCGATGCGCCATAGTTCGGCTCCGCCCACTTGATAAATCGACCCCTCCTGAGAGCGGGGCACGAGGCAGAACAACTTCTTCCACAGCATGAAATGGGCCTCGATGCCCAAAAACAGCTCGCAAAGGGCCACGAAGCCCGCAATATGCAGTATGGAGGCAGGCGTGAGGTTGTGTAGCTGGAGGCTGTAAAACTCCAGTAGCCCTCGGAGAAATGGATGAATTGGAAATCCAAGCCCTCTTATTAAATAAGGGACTAGGCATACCCACTCTCCTTTGGAGGGATTGGGGACGCTCTCCGCCACTATAGGTAGCAATCCCAGCTCGAACTGGGACCATATATGCTGGGGGGAGGAACCCCTTGGATTGGAGCACTACTAGCTCGCTATGCGGGACGGAACACCGCTCCCAATCTCCGGGCTGAGGGATGGAGGGGCGAGAGGAGGGGCTGCGTCGACCGGCCATGATGGAATGGATCTCTGTCGAAAGCGCTCCGATGAATACTCGCGGAGGGAAGATGGTGTGAATTGGATCTAAATCCCCGTCTCTTTTATGGGAGGCTCATTTGCGCAGCTAGGGGGGTAAATGAAAAAACTCCCTGGCTTTTTGCATTCGTTTGACACGTGGAAGATGGTCATTATTGGGCACATAATCCAAGGAGTGCAGCATGCACTAGAAGCCGGACACTATTCGACAGGTACATGGAATTTGGAGAAGAACCCGCCTTGCAATGCCAAAGACAGATTTGCACGCCGGACTCATCGTCATTGAAGCCTGGTTCGGAGGCTACTGAGGGAGTCCTGGATTAGGGGGTGTCCGGATGGCCGGAGTATGACCTTTGGCCGGACTCCCGGACTATGAAGATACAAAATTGAAGACTTCGTCCCGTGTCCGGATAGGACTTTCCTTGGCGTGGAAGGCAAGCTTGGCGATACGATATGTAGATCTCCTCCCATTGTAACCGACTCTGTGTAACTCTAGCCCTCTCCGATGTCTATATAAACCGGAGAGTTTTAGTCCGTAGGACGAACAACAATCATACCATAGGCTAGCTTCTAGGGTTTAGCCTCTCTGATCTCGTGGTAGATCAACTCTTGTACTATCCATATCATTAATATTAATCAAGCAAGAGTAGGGTTTTACCTCCATCGAGAGGGCCCGAACCTGGGTAAAAACATCATGTCCCTTGTCTCCTGTTACCATCCGCCTAGACGCACAGTTCGGGACCCCCTACCCGAGATCCGCCAGTTTTGACACCGACAGTGGGGGACCCGAGCATAAAGCAGGTGGCGCCACCCATTTAGTGCCCCTGGGAGCGGTAATATAAAACCACTCTCATTGCCATAAGCCGAACTCCGCTTGAAAAGAGCCCTCGGGCCATGGAGCGTCGACAATCTTGCTTATAACAGCAGCTCCGCACTCCGTGTGCTGCCCCTCGATCTTCTTCGGCTCTACTTTGAAGGTTTTGAGCCACAATCCAAAGTGAGGAGTAATATGGAGGAAGGCCTCACACGCGACAATGAACGATGAGATATGGAGGATGGACTCCGGAGCTAAGTCGTGGAATTCTAGCCCATAATAAAACATGAGCCCCCTCACGAAGGGGTCAATCGGGAAGCCTAGCCCCCGAAGGAAGTGAGACACGACCACCATGCTCTCACCGGGTTTGGGAGTGGGAATGACCTGCCCTTGAGCAGGCAACCTATGCAAGATTTTGCCAGTAAGATACCTGGCATCTCTTAACTTTAACACGTCCTCTTCCGTAACGGAGGAACGCATCCACCGGCCCTGAAGGTCGGAGCCGGACATCGTCGGAAGTCCGAAGCGCCTGAATCTGAAGCTTTGGGTGTTGGAACTCGAGGTAAGAGGCGGATTTGATTGAGATTGAAAGAAAGGAGTCGAGCCTTGGTCTCTTTATAAAGAGGTTGAATACCAAGAGCCCTCCCCGTGACCGTTTGGGACTTGCCTTCGTTTGAGAAGACATACCAACAGGCACGGTTGGGTTCCCCACGCCCGTATTGATGAGAATCCCGGAATAAGGGGACACGATCTCTGCTTTGACAAGACGTGCCAAGGAAACCGCCTCGCTAAACGCGCTGAGGTGGGACAGTAAAACGATTCGAATAAAGGCTTGGCCGTGGCATGATGTCACGCTGCGAAATACGTCAGCACATTAGATTTATACAAACATTATTCTCTCTATGGTGGTATGTGGAACTTATTTTGCAGAGCCGGACACTATCCTTGTGTTCAAAATCTTCTATGAAGTATTCGGAGGAGGAACCCGCCTTGCAATGCCGAAGACAATTTGCGCGCCGGACTCATCGTCATTCAAGCCTAGTTCAGGGGCTACTGAGGGAGTCCCGGATTAGGGGGTGTCCGGATGGCCGGACTACGACCTTTGGTCGGACTCCTGGACTATGAAGATACAAGATTGAAGACTTCGTCCCGTGTCCGGATGGGACATTCCTTGGCGTGGAAGGCAAGCTTGGCGATACGGATATGTAGATCTCCTCCCATTGTAACCGACTCTATGTAACCCTAGCCCTCTCCGGTGTCTATATAAACCGGAGAGTTTTAGTCCGTAGGACGAACAACAATCATACCATAGGATAGCTTCTAGGGTTTAGCCTCTCTGATCTCGTGGTAGATCTACTCTTGTACTACCCATATCATCAATATTAATCAAGCAGGAGTAGGGTTTTACCTCCATCGAGAGGGCCCGAACCTGGGTAAAAACATCGTGTCCCTTTTCTCCTGTTACCAGCCGCCTAGACGCACAGTTCGGGACCCCCTAACCGAGATCCGCCGGTTTTGACACCGACAGTCGGGAATGCACCTCTTGAACGCCCACCCTGTGCTGGAAGGGTAAGTGCTCTCTAAAAAACATTGAGATGTTATGCAGAGAAGACGACCGAAACTGTCGTAATTCCTGTTGTCGAAGACAACTTTGATTCAATTGAAGAAGCATATGACTATTACAATCTTTATTCCGGGGAAATTGGGTTTGGAATTAGAGGTGAAAAAGGCAGATTGAAATTGGGTTTGGAATTAAGGCCAGGTGTACAATATTTGCACTGTGCTTCTTTATCGGTTAGCCCACACAAAATGAACATTGGGTGTACTATATGCTTGAAACACCACCGTAGATGGCACATATTTGATTTCATCGTCTGAACTCGAGTGCTCATGTATATAATGTATATCCTCCGTTCCTAAATATAATATATTTGTAGTTTAAATTGAATTGTCAAAACATCTTATATTTAGAAACAGAGGTGGTATGAACTGATCTCTTGAGTTACCAATAGATGGGTGACCAAAGCTAGGTATATGATGCATCTCTGCCTTTGTAGCTTTGCTCACCATGAACTGATCTCACGCCTTTCTATGCTTCAATAATTTTACGATCGTTGTCAAAATATTCCAACTTGCATGGTTCGAAAACTTGGCTCGCCCTAGCCCTTTGCACCATCGGCGCAATGGGTCATCTAGTATGTGTAAACGTCGCTGGAATCTAATGTGATGTATGCATGATCACCAACATTTTCATTGCATTTTTCTTCCGGTTAAAAAAAGAAAAAAATATAGTTTACTGCCTTGCCATGATCGAAAATATTAGTTTGTTTTATTTGTGGGCCTTGCTTATCCATCAGTTTCTCGACCTTGCAATATAAATTCCTTCGAGATTTCTCCTTGGGTGAAGTTTCTTTTTAAACTAGATGATACCCCGCACGTTGTTGCGGGGATATTTTGCAACATATTTCAATATGATTCGTTGTATGAAACAGGAATATTTGAAGTAATAAGACAAAATGCTAAAACTAAAAATACATATAATTTATTATGTTTGAGTACTATATAGTTGTGAAAATGTTTATTAAATACAAATAGCATAGTAGAATGATAATCTCATGTACGTTGGCATGTTTAGAGGAGTCTTTTTTCCATGCATGCTTGCATATAGAGAGGCATATGGTAGTGGGGTGGGCTTTTTATTATGCATGTTGTGTGATGATGTGGCATGCTTGCATGAGAAATAGTTAATGGGGACTAGCTATTTAGATATAGAAGATGTGACTGTGTCAACGCGATCCAGGCGTGTACCTCGGGCGGAGATTCATCTAATTCGATTTTCAAACTGCTTGCGAGGGCTCATCAAGAGGGTTGCTATCGGCGATGGTCATGGCAACCTTCTTCAGAATATAAGTTCTGACAATCCTGGTGGTGTTGTCGCCGGTCACGCAGGTGATCTTTTGCAGCACGGGCTTTCACTGCTCCATGGACGATTGTACATAATATTTTTCGTTTTGTTCTTTTCGTTCCCACCATGCATAGAGCGCACCGCAAAAGCTACCGATCTGTGATTGCCACTGCTTGCTTGTCAGGACTGTGGACGCAAGAGCTGACGGTATATCGTCAGAAAACGAAGCCCGCGACCATGAAACTGAAGTTCAGTCCCGTTTTTCGGCCCTGGAGGGGTGTGTGGGGAACTACGATCCACAAATTCGACGCTCCACCGACGATGAGAAGTGCTCTGAGCGAGGTAGCTACGCCGAGTCCATTGCTGATGTTGGGGACTGATCCGGCAGCGCCGTCGGTGTTGAGATACCACCACCGAAGCAACCAATGATTGGGGACTGATGGTTCTCAAAAAAAAAAAAGATTGGGGACTGATGCACACTTGCCTCACACGTTGGTGCAGTACGGAAACGCCGTCCCACTGTCCACAACGTCCGTCTCCGCTCACCGCACAACCGTCGCCGCTTCCGTCCAGTATACGCATTAAAATATCTAGCGTACACACCCTGGAATACCGCGTCCATCGCATATCCCATAACCAGTGGACGCCTGCCGATACCGTGATCAGGCGCGCCCGTCCACTCCATTGAATTTTCGGGTGTCCTGAAGCCTATGCTCTTACAACATGTTTATCTTAGATATCTTACTGGCTGTTTTTGCTCTTCTCTTCTTCTACCGGCAGGGATACGACTACAGCTCAGGCATGTGGCAGTTTGAGGGCCACGGCTACGTGCCTACGTCCCCTCAGGCACGACCGGGGTGTCCATCATGCAGGTGTTCGGCACCGGCGAGACAGCCACCACCCTCATGCTGCACGTTTACGACGGTGCGCTGCGGTACTACGACCGGCAGGTCATCAAGGACGACATCTATGACAGGTGGTTCTGGCTTAACTGGTCCACGGCGTCAAGGCATCGACGCTCACCATGTACATCGACGGCAAGCAGAAGCTGCATGTCCATGGCCGTGGCGGCCACTCACACATTACTTCAAGTTTGATGTGTACGCGCAGAACCATGACTCCAGGTGCAAAGCTCTTTTTACCGGTTCCGGTACCTACCGGCAACTAGCTAGCCAATGAGCATATGACACTACATAAAGCATTCTATACGGGAGGGTATTCCACTTCTTTCTCCAGATTTGCGTGCAGTGCATTTCCTGCACTAGGACCTACCATATGTCAGATAAAGGACATATGCATGCATGGCCATCTCTTCCTGACACACAAGTACGTAACAAGCATGCATGCATTTTGTTTTGGCTTTGACAATTTCAATCATGCATATCTTTTAATCTATAGTTTCATTTTTTTAATTTTTTATATATTTGAACTCGTGGGGTCGAGACCTTTACAACAAGATCATTCTTGGATATATTTCAAACATGTTTAAATTTAATGTTTCAATTCACTTATTGCGCTCAATCTATTAATTCAGTGTGAGAAATATGTTTTTATTTTAGTGGAATTATTAATTTGAAATGAGCTAAACTTGTTTTTTGAAAATGAGTGACATATATTTAATGAAATGACTGAAATCATTTTTTATATGAGTGAAATATCAATTTCGCAAGCGCGCCATGAAAATAGTTTTGAAATATATCTTTTGTAATGAGTGAAAAAGGTTTTTTGAAACGAGTGAAATATAGTATTCCAATTGAGTTAGTGTAATGTGTTTTCTGGACTAAGTGAAATCTGTCTTTTGTAAATGAGTGTAATGTGTTTTCTGAAATGAGTGAAAACTATATTTTGTAAGTGTGTGTAATGAGTTTCCCGAAATGAGTGAAATCTATCTGTTTTAATTGAGTGTAATGTGTTCTCTAAAATGTGTGAAATCTATCTTTTTTAAATGAGTGTAGTGTGTTTTTTGAAATGAGTGAAATCTATTTATCGCTAATGAGTGTAATGTGTTTCCTGGAATGAGTGAAATCTATCTTTTTTAAATGAGTGTAATGTGCTCTAAAATGAGTGAAATCTATATTTTTTAAATGAGTGTAATGTGTTTTCTGAAACTAGTGAAATGAGTGAAATTTATCTTTTGTAACGAGAGAAATCACTTTTTTTAAACAAGTTAAATATAGTATTTCAATTGAGTGAGTGTAATCTATTTTCTGAAATGAGTGAAATTAGTATCTTGAAATGAGTGAATATAGTTTTAAAAACTATATTTTGTAATAAGTGAAATCAATTTTTTTTAAATGAGTGGAATATAGTGTTTCAATTGAGTGAGTCTAATGTGTTTTCTGAAATGAGTGAAATCTATCTTTTGTAAATGAGTGAAACTTATTTTCTAAAATGAGTGAAATAAGTTTTTTAACCGAGTGAAATCAGTGGCTTAAAATAAGTGAAATATGTATTTTGAAATGAGTGAATGCCGGTTTTTGAAATGAGTAAAATCATTTTGTATGTGTGTGAAATTGTATTTTCAAAATAGTGAAATAATTCATTTGGAATGAGTAAACTCTGTCTATTGAAATGAGTGTAATCATTTTTCTAAATGAGTGAAATCGATTTTCCAAAACTTATTTAAAATATATTCAACATTAATCTTGTTCTAAAGATCTTATCGTCAGGAATTCAAATATATACAAAGATTCAATATCAGTATTTTGTTTAAAAGATATCGATGAATTAATGTCTCACAGGAAAATAAATGCTAGTTTTTCTATGTGTGAAGAGGACTGTGAGTGTGCATGCATTACTAGATATAAAACTAGTGGGGACATAATCAGGTATTTGTTAGAAGGTGTCAGCCGTATATAGAAATGCATTGCATAAACAAATCTTTCCCACTTTATAAGCTCAGGGCTGCACGTATCTGAATGCGAGAATCAACGCTGGATTCTTCACCGTTATGTTCCCTTGCCGCTAGAAAAACTATTTCGCTTTGTTCACTTTGCCGCTAGAATTACTTGTCCCAAAAATAGATAGAAATAGATGTATGTAGAACTAAAATACATCTAGATACATCCATTCCTCCGACAAGTATTTTCGAACGGAGGGAGTAGTTCATTGTCAGCTGTCAAATACTTCCTTCGTCCGAAAATACTTGTATTAAAATGGACGAAAAAGGATGTATCTAGAACTAAAATACATCTAGATACATCCTCTTTTATTCATTTTGATGACAAGTATTTCCGAACGGAGGCAGTACGTCTTATAAAAAAGCAGAGGGAGTAGTAGGCAATACTTAATGCTGCGGCAGCAGCGAGCGACCAACCTAGGGATGGCACCCGTAGGGTTTGGGTATGGGTGGAGCTACCCCATAACCTTACCCGTCCGCTCCTAGCTTACCCATCCCGCTTACCCATACCCGTCAATGGGTACAATTTTTCCCATACCCGTTACCCGACAGGGTAGATGGGCACCCGCGGATAAAATTACCCACGTTTGCAAAGCATCAGTTTGACCAACTAATAGTCATAATCGACAACATATAATTATAATCTATAAACAAACAACAGATTATGCAACAAGACACACTTTTAAACAACAACACATCATAAACAACACCATACTTAATAAACAACATCACTTTCTCTTGAATAACAATACATTGAAACATCTTCACATAAGTCATACATTTTGAGTTCACAAATTTATGACAAAGTTTAGAGATAATTTCGAGTTCACACAGATTTTATATGGGTACATGGGTATGTGGGTATGGGTTATACGATCCATACCCGTACCCGCTCTACCCCGATGGGTTTAACTTTTCCCTATTTATATATCCATGGGTAATTTTTTTGTCTCATACCCTTACCCTAATAGGGTTTTTACCCGCAGGGTACGTAGGTAATGGGTACCCATTGCCATCCCTAGACCAACCTGCCTAGTTGCAACACCGAGCCTTAGAAAAACTGCTTTTTCCACATGAGGTAGGTTGTGTCACGTGGTGGTGGTCTTGTCCTAGAAGCAACCAAAGTGCCGACTGGAGTGAGGTCATAGAGGTGGAGAACGTGCCCTGTGCAACGCCTCAACTCATGCACCAGGTGCACCAATGGCCCATTGGCCGTCAGATTAAAAATAAAGGGACAGGATCCATCTACAGTGTGGGCTGCTGGAACATTTACAGAGAGGACCTTGTAGTGTCGCTGAATAGTTCGACTTTCGAGTACTACGAAGCGTTTACGACAAGTCCACGACCCAGTCGTCTTCTCTTTCTCTCGCCCTCCTGTGTCACGCGTTCTAGAGTTAGGAAATTTTGCTCGGTCTCCCCATCTCCTCTACCACTCAAGTTTCCTCTTTGGCTTGTACCGATGATCTCTGCCTATTGAAGCTCCAGCAGCTGTCGTACCATCTGAATCGGCCACGCACACTGAAGTTCTTTTTGCAGCGGGACGGCGGCGGCTCGTTGAGAGTGCTTCAATGTGGTCCATCTGTGGGAGCTTTTCTATTTGCAAACAAATGGAAACGGAAAGTGTGAAACTGAACTTTGCGAAATCAATACTAGTTGTACATTGTAGCAGTCCTCTAAAGTAATGCCCTTGTCGGGTGCTGCTGGTTAGTAGCTTAGCTTAGTTGTTTTGTTCTCTGCAACTACTTAATAATTCCCCTGGCAGCTGTATTAAATCCGTAGACATGTACACGTTGTATATGTGAAATTTCATAGGACCAACACTTTATTTGATTTTATGGTTCTTCACCTGAACCACACAATTTTGTTAGGTATATAACAGTTTCAGGTTGCTGCAGAGGAATTTGGGATTAGGATTCTTTCCTTTTAGTTTGCATTTCCTGTAACAAAGAATTAACAAAAAAAGGAACAAGAAAAGCTTTAACTTGTTCCAGCAAGTGAGAACAGATTCTTCTAATCGACACTCAAACATGATTTTATTAGTAAGAACCATGATCTGGTACAGAAATCCAGACCAAATGTTACTGAATTTTCAACACTATAAAGATAAATGTTATCCAACCAGATCACTTTTGTTTTATCCTTTTTTTGGATGTACATCAGAAAATAGATGTTATTTGTGTTTTTCAGATCCTCTCTAAATGTTCAGTTGCAAGCTCATCTTTTCAAAATAATGTTTGCTCTTCAAGGTAATATTGGACTTGCATCCAGTTTCTCCTTTTTAGCAATTGAAGATATCTCTTTCAACTGACCAGGAGGTTGCATGGTGATTAAGCTATTTGTGAATGCTTCCGTAAAAAATGCAGTGTATGGGTAGAGAAACAGTTGAGTGACAATGTTAATCTAGAGAGCACATTATATCTTCTGTTTTATGAAGTATGTGTCGACTAGTACAGGAGAGCAGGAAACTGAGATAGGCGATGGGGCAATTTTTTCTGACCCAAGCTTCCTGGTTCGGTAGTAAAAGAGAGGTCAAATGTAGAACATGAGTGGCTCTGGAAGTGTTTTGAATGATTCAGCTGTACTACAAGGTTTAATTCATAAATGTGCCAGCAGCCCACATGGTAGATGGACTTTGTCCCTTCATTCTCAATCTGACGGCTCATGGGACATTGGCGCACCTGGTGCATGAGTTGGGACGTTGCACAGGATATGTTCTCCATAGAGGTGAGGTCAATTCATCCAGATGAAGTTTATTCGAACTTTTAATTACGAGAGCCTCAGTTGAAGAAATTACATAATTAAAACAAAATTATAACCCCCACCCCCTCCCCCTCTTCAAGGGAAAGGAAGCCCAGAAGGAATGTTCTAGAGACATGGCGTAAGCTTCTAAAAGGTTCAAGGTTGTTCCAAAAGGTTCCCCCTCCCCCTCCACCCTGTCTTTGGGAGAAGACAACTGAGTGGGGCAAACTCGGCCAGCCTCTCCCTCGCTCGAGGGGCAAGCTACGCAATTGGAGTCCCAGTAGGACTCCTATGTGTAGGAGGGGATGAGTCCTCCCAAGGATTGGTCGACCACCCCTTCCTGTCCACCTATAAATATGTGTACGGCCTATAAATATGTGGACAGGGGTGCCCTAGGAGGTACACGCAAGGTCCCGGTCAACCCCCTCTTCATGGCAAAGCCCTGACCACGTGATAGCTGGCATGCCCCTTTGGCTCTCTAGATGAGATGTAGATTCCCCCTAGTTCATTGGGCTGGTCCACCGGGCACCATGGTGTTGCAACCTTAATACGCGTGGATACCTCGGAAGCATCATCTTCTTCGACACTAGATCGGATGGATCATTTCGGATGAGAAACTCTCATGGCTGCGAGGTTTAACCTAGATGCAAGAGTCATCAGGCTTCACTAACATCTTCTTTTCTTTCCGCTCCATTGAGTAGTGTGGTGCCTTAGCCGAGATGCCCCATTGTCGCCCATGCGCCCCGCAAGAGGGAAGGAAGCACCCCCACCACCGTCGACAACACATGGGCTTTGCTTAATGGCGCTAACCGACAATGGCGAGAGGGTCGGGGTGGGTGGCGGCGATTAGTTTTTCTTTGATGTGCTTATGGGGGAGCGACACAGGAGAAGGGTGTTATTCCTTCCAGCCAAAATATTTTTAACTAAATCCTTGCAAGTACACTTAGAACAGATAGTGGAGGCATAGCCAACATTGACAATATCAGTTCATTCACTCGACGTGATCCTCAACGACAAGGAAGAGAAAATGCATCGAGTCGTTTATCAAGAAAGTGGACAAGCATGGCGGTCCCTATATTTCTGAGGGGTGTACCACTTTTTTTCAAGTTAGCTTAAGAGGTTCAAAAGAGAAAGGCACTCTCCTTATTCTTGGCTAGTGGAATGGAAGCAAGACTTTCCTATCCACTTTGCCGAGGGAAGAGAACTAAAAGATAACTCAAGCTAGACAGAATCCACTTTTTCATTCTCAATACTAGGGGGGGCTTGTCCGATCGATTGCTTTCACTATTATTCCCCAGATTGGTGAAATGACCTTTCGTCTTGCCTCCCATAAATAATAAAATGTGCTTTCGCCAGAAGAAGAAAAAATAAGATAGCTTAGTAAATGGCATTCAAGTAAAGTCTAGAAAGAGGCCTTGTTTTTGCATAGGACTAATTTAGTCCATTTACCAGAAGAGCGGTATGGTTCAGAAGAGGAACTCATGAAGGAAATATGCCCTAGCGGCAATAATAAAGTTGTTATTTTATATTTCCTTATTCATGATAAAGGTTTATTATTCATGCTAGAATTGCTTTGATCGGAAACTTGAATACATGTGTGAATACATAAACAAATACCGTGTCCCTAGTGAGCCTCTACTTGACTAGCTCGTTGATCAAAGATGGTTAAGTTTTCCTAACCATGAACATGTGTTGTCATTTGATAACGGGATCACATCATTAAGAGAATGATGTGATGGACAAGATCCATCCGGTAGCTTAGCAAAATGATCATTCAGTTTATTGCTATTGCTTTCTTCATGTCAAATACATGTTCCTTCGACTATGAGATTATGCAACTCCTGGATACCGGAGGAATACCTTATGTGCTATCAAACGTCACAATGTAACTGGGTGATCATAAAGATGCTCTACAGGTATCTCTGAAGGTGTTTGTTGGGTTGGCATAGATTGAGATTAGGATTTGTCACTCTGAGTATCGGAGAGGTATCTCTGGGCCCTCTCGGTAATACACATCATCAGCTTGCAAGCAAACGATCAAGGAGTTAGTCACGAGGTGATGAATTAAGTAACAAGTAAAGAGACTTGCCGGTAACGAGATTGAACTAGGTATGAAGATACCGACGATCGAATGTCGGGCAAGTAACATACCGATGGACAAAGGGAATTACGTATGTTTTCAGAACGTTCGACCAATAAAGATCTCCGTAGAATATGTAGGAGCCAATATGAGCATCATGGTTCCGCTATTGGTTATTGACCATAGAAGTATCTCGGTCATGTCTACATAGTTCTCGAACCCGTAGGGTCCGCACGCTAAACATTCGATGATGATATAGTATTATATGAGTTATGTGATTTGGTGACCAAATGTTGTTCGGAGTCCAGATGAGATTATGGACATGACGAGGAGTCTCGAAATGGTCGAGAAGTAAAGATTGATATATAGGACGATGGTATTCGGACACCGGAAGTGTTTCGGAGGGTACCGGGTACATATCGGGTCACTGAAAGGGGTTCCAGGCACCCCCGGCAAAATATATGGGCCTTATGGGCCAAGAGGGGAAATACACCAGGCATAAGGGGCTGGTGCGCCCCCCATATGGGCTGGCCAAGGAGGAGAAGGAAAGGGGAAGGAGGAAAGGAAACAAAGGGAATAGGATTCCCCCTTCCTCCCCCTCCCCCCCTCTTTCCTTCCCCCCATATATATGGCAGGGGGGCAAGGCTTGGGAGGAGCCCAAGTAGGATTCGGTCCTACTTGGGGCACCTCCTGGCCTCTCCCCTCCCCCTCCCACCTATATATATGTGGTGGGGGAGGGCCCCCCTAGCACACACTTAAGGATGGCAATGGGTAGGGTATGGGCAGGGTAGAGCAATACCATACCCATACCCGTATAGTCAGTGGGTACAAAATTCTAACCATACCCATACCCATGGGTATGAAACTTTACCCATACCCATACCCGACGGGTACCCGTACCCATTGGGTACCCAGCGGGTAGAACAAATAGCACACGAGTTGTTCACATTTTTACACTCACTGATAGAAAATTTGACAAAAAACAATTATCTTAGCTCAATAACAAATAGATGAGTACAACATACTCATAAGTCAATAGAAGTAGAAAAGTCACATGAAAAATTAATAATTAATTGATGACAACTTAACATTATTTCACAAGCGGGCAGGGTATGGGTATACCCACGGGTACAAGATTATACCCGTACCCTAACCATGACTTAACGGGTAGGGTATGGGTACTATCCATGGGTATAAAAGTGTGCCCATACCCTGCCCATACGGGTACGGTACCCGCGGGTACCCGTACCCATGGGTAAAATTGCCATCCTTACACACACTAGACAATTGCCTAGCCATGTGCGGCGCCCCCCTCCATCATTTACTCCCCCGGCCATATTTTCGTAGTTCTTAGGCGAAGCCCTGCGGAGATCACTTCACCATCACTCTCATGACACCATCGTGCTGACGGAACTCATCTACTACCTCGACGTCTTGTTGGATCAAGAAGGTGAGGGGTGTCATCGAGCTAAACATGTGCAGAACTCGGAGGTGTCGTACGTTCGGTACTCGATCGGTGGATCGTGAAGAAAGTTCAACTACATCAACCGCGTTGTGAAACGCTTCCACTTACGGTCTACAAGGGTACGTAGACAAACTCTCCTCATCGTTGCTATGCATCTCCATGGATAGATCATTGCATGTGCACAGATTTTTTTTCATGCAACGATTCCCAACAGTGGTATCAGAGCCAGGTCTATGCGTAGATGATATGCACGAGTAGAACACAAAGAGTTGTCGGCAGTGATAGTCATACTTCTTACCACCAACGTCTTATTTTGATTCGGCGGTATTGTGTGATCGATGAAGCGGCCCGGACCAACCTTACATGTCCACCCACATGAGACCGGTTTCCACCGACTGCCATGCAACTAGTTTTGCATAAAGGTGGCTGTCGGGTGTCCGTTTGTCCTACTTTAGTTGAATCGAATTTGACTGCGGCCAGTCCTAGAAGAAGGTTAAAACAACAAACTTAACAAATCACCATTGTGGTTTTTGCCGTAGGTAAGAACGGTTCTTCCTAGAAGCCCGTAGCAGCCACGTAAAACTTGCAACAACAAAGTAGAGGTCGTCTAACTTTTTTTTGCAGGGCATGTTGTGATGTGATGTAGCGACCCGACCCAAATGGATCAAGTCTCTATGCTTAAGTGTCATCCATGGATCGGTATGCTGACACACACAGTACTCGAGGATTTATAATAGAATGCAATCACATGTAAAAAGTAACGTAAATACTATTACCTCAATCCATATAGTGGAAGTAGCAAATAAAGTTGTGGAGTCCCAACAACACCAACGACAAAGTTGAGTGTAGACATCATAACCCTAACATATCACTTACTCGTCGTAAGATTCCTGCAACATGAGACGTTGCAGCCATGTAGGTCAATACATTGAATGTACTGGCAATTTCTGTTGGGGAACGTTGCAGAAAATAAAAAAAATTCTACGCTTCACCAAGATCAATCTATGGAGGCATCTAGCAATGAGTGAGAGGAGTGCATCTACATACCCTTGTAGATGGCGAGCGGAAGCGTTCAAGAGAACGGGGTTGAGGGAGTCGTACTCGTCGTGATCCAAATCACCGAAGATCCTAGTGCTGAACGGACAGCACCTCCGTGTTCAACACATGTACAGTTGGGGAAGACGTCTCCTCCTTCTTGATCTAGCAAGGGGGAAGGAGAGGTTGATGGAGATCCAACAACACGATGGCGTGGTGGTGGAAGCAGCGGCGATCTCGGCAGGGCTTCGCCAAGCTCAGCGAGAGGGAGAGGTGGTACGTGGGGAGAGGGAGGTGCCAGGGACTAGGGTGCCGCTGCCCTCCCTCCCCCCTCTTTATATAGGGGGCCTAGGGGTTGCGCCGGACCCTAGAGATCCCATCTCAAGGGGTGGCCTAGGGGGGGACTTGCCCCCCAAGTCAAGTGGGGCGCCCCCCACCCCTAGGGTTTCCAACCCTAGGCGCAGGGGAGCCCAAGGGGGGGCGCACCAGCCCACCAGGGGCTGGTTCCCTTCCCTCTTCAGCCCATGGGGCCCTCCGGGATAGGTGGCCCCACCCGGTGGACCCCCGGGACCCTTCCGGTGGTCCCGATACAATACCGGTGACCCCCGAAACTTTCCCGGTGGCTGAAACTGGACTTCCTATATACAATTCTTCACCTCCGGACCATTCCGGAACTCCTCGTGACGTCTGGGATCTCATCCGGGACTCCGAACAACTTTCGGGTTACCGCATACTAATATCTCTACAACCCTAGCGTCACCGAACCTTAAGTGTAGACCCTACGGGTTCGGGAATCACGCAGACATGACCGAGACAGCTCTCCGGCCAGTAACCAACAGCGGGATCTGGATACCCATGTTGGCTCCCACATGTTCCACGATGATCTCATCGAATGAACCACGACGTCGAGGATTCAAGTAATCCCGTATACAATTCCCTTTGTCAATCGGTACGTTACTTGCCCGAGATTCGATCATCGGTATCCCAATACCTCGTTCAATCTCGTTACCGGCAAGTCACTTTACTCATACTGCAATGCATGATCCCATGACCAAACACTTGGTCACATTGAGCTCATTATGATGATGCATTACCGAGTGGGCCTAGAGATACCTCTCCGCCATACGGAGTGACAAATCCCAGTCCCGGTCTGTGTCAACCCAACAGATACTTTCGGGGATACCCGTAGTATACCTTTACAGTCACCCAGTTACGCTGTGACGTTTGGTACACCCAAAGCACTCCTATGGTATCCGGGAGTTACACGATCTCATGGTCTAAGGAAAAGATACTTGACATTGGAAAAGCTCTAGCAAACGAACTACACGATCTTGTGCTATGCTTAGGATTGGGTCTTGTCCATCACATCATTCTCCTAATGATGTGATCCCGTTATCAATGACATCCAATGTCCATAGTCAGGAAACCATGACTATCAGTTGATCAACGATCTAGTCAACTAGAGGCTCACTAGGGACATGTTGTGGTCTATGTATTCACACATGTATTACGATTTCCAGATAACACAATTATAGCATGAATAATAGACAATTATCATGAAGAAGGAAATATAATAATAATCATTTTATTATTGCCTCTAGGGCATATTTCCAACAGTCTCCCACTTGCACTAGAGTCAATAATCTAGTTACATTTTGATGAATCAAACACGCATAGAGTTCTGGTGTTGATCATGTTTTGCTCGCGGAAGAGGTTTAGTCAACGGATCTGCGACATTCAGATCCGTATGCACTTTGCAAATATCTATGTCTCCATCTTGAACATTTTCACGCATGGAGTTGAAGCGACGCTTGATGTGCCTGGTCTTCTTGTGAAACCTGGGCTCCTTGGCAAGGGCAATAGCTCCAGTGTTGTCACAGAAGAGAGTGATCGGCCCCGACGCATTGGGTATGACTCCTAGGTCGGTGATGAACTCCTTCATCCATATTGCTTCATGCGCTGCCTCCGAGGCTGCCATGTACTCTGCTTCACATGTAGATCCCGCCATGACGCTCTACTTGCCACTGCACCAGCTTACTGCCCCACCATTCAAAATATACATGTATCCGGTTTGTGACTTAGAGTCATCCAGATCTGTGTCGAAGCTAGCGTCGACGTAACCCTTTACGACGAGCTCTTCGTCACCTCCATAAACGAGAAACATATCCTTAGTCCTTTTCAGGTACTTCAGGATATTCTTGACCGCTGTCCAGTGTTCCATGCCGGGATTACTTTGGTACCTTCCTACCAAACTTGCGGCAAGGTTTACATCAGGTCTCGTACACAGCATGGCATACATAATAGACCCTATAGCCGAGGCATAGGGGATGACACTCATCTTTTCTCTATCTTCTACCGTGGTCGGGCATTGAGCCGAGCTCAATTTCACACCTTGCAATACAGGCAAGAACCCCTTCTTAGACTGATCCATATTGAACTTCTTCAATATATTATCAAGGTATGTGCTTTGTGGAAGACCTATGAGGCGTCTTGATCTATCCCTATAGAACTTGATACCTAATATGTAAGCAGCTTCTCCAAGGTCCTTCATTGAAAAACACTTATTCAAGTAGGCCTTAATGCTGTCCAAAAGTTCTATATCATTTCCCATCAAAAGTATGTCATCTACATATAATATGAGAAATGCTACAGAGCTCCCACTCACTTTCTTGTAAACGCAGGCTTCTCCATAAGTCTGCATAAACCCAAACGCTTTGATCATCTCATCAAAGTGAATGTTCCAACTCCGAGATGCTTGCACCAGCCCATAAATGGATCGCTGGAGTTTGCATACCTTGTTAGCATTCTCAGGATCGACAAAACCTTCCGGTTGCATCATATACAGTTCTTCCTTATGATAGCCGTTAAGGAATGCCGTTTTGACGTCCATTTTCCATATCTCATAATCATAGTATGCATCAATTGCTAACATGATTCGGACGAACTTCAGCTTCGCTACGGGAGAGAAAGTCTCATCATAGTCAACCCCTTGAACTTGTCGATGACCCTTAGCAACAAGTCGAGCTTTATAGATGGTAACATTACCATCCGCGTCTGTCTTCTTCTTAAAGATCCATTTGTTTTCTATCACTCGCCGATCATCGGGCAAGTCTGTCAAAGTCCATACTTTGTTTTCATACATGGATCCTATCTCGGATTGCATGGCTTCAAGCCATTTGTTGGAATCTGGGCCCGCCATTGCTTCTTCATAGTACGAAGGTTCACCGTTGTCTAACAACATGATTTCCAGGACAGGGTGGCCATACCACTCTGGTGTGGAACGTGTCCTTGTGGACCTATGAAGTTCAGTAGCAACTTGATCCGAAGTACCTTGATCATCATTATTAATTTCCTCTCCAGTTGATGTAGGCACCACAGGAACATCTTCCTGAGCTGCACTACTTTCCGGTTCAAGATGTAGTACTTCATCGAGTTCTACTTTCCTCCCACTTACTTCTTTCGAGAGAAACTCTTTCTCCAGAAAGGACCCGTTCTTGGCAACAGAGATCTTGCCTTCGGATCTAAGGTAGAAGTTGTACCCAATGGTTTCCTTAGGGTATCCTATGAAGACACATTTTTCCGACTTGGGTTCAAGCTTTTCAGGTTGAAGTTTCTTGACATAAGCATCGCATCCCCAAACTTTTAGAAACGACAGCTTAGGTTTCTTCCCAAACCATAATTCATACGGTGTCGTCTCAACGGATTTAGACGATTCCCTATTTAAAGTGAATGTAGCTGTCTCTAAAGCGTATCCCCAAAATGATAGAGGTAAATTGGTAAGAGAGATCATAGGTCGCACCATATCCAATAAAGTGCGATTACGACGTTCGGACACATCGTTACGCTGAGGTGTTCCAGGCGGCGTGAGTAGTGAAACGATTCCATATTTCCTTAAGTGCGTACCAAATTCATGACTTAAATATTCTCCTCCACGATCTGATCGTAAGAACTTTATTTTCCGGTCACGTTGATTCTCTACCTCATTCTGAAATTCCTTGAACTTTTCAAAGGTCTCAGACTTGTGTTTCATCAAGTAGACATACCCATATCTACTTAAGTCATCAGTGAGGGTGAGAACATAACGATAGCCACCGCGAGCCTCAACGCTCATTGGACCGCACACATCAGTCTGTATAATTTCCAATAAGTTGGTTGCTCGCTCCGTTGTTCCGGAGAACGGAGTCTTGGTCATTTTACCCATGAGGCATGGTTCACACGTGTCAAATGATTCGAAATCAAGACACTCCAAAAGTCCATCTGTATGGAGCTTCTTCATGCGTTTGACACCAATGTGACCAAGGAGGCAGTGCCATAGATATGTGGGACTATCATCATCAATCTTACATCTTTTGGTATTCACACTATGAATATGTGTAACATCACGTTTGAGATTCATTAAGACTAAACCATTGACCAGCGGGGCATGACCATAAAATATATCTCTCATATAAATAGAACAACCATTATTCTCAGATTTAAATGAGTAGCCATCTCGTATTAAACGAGATCCAGATACAATGTTCATGCTCAAAGCTGGCACTAAATAACAATTATTGAGGTTTAAAACTAATCCCGTAGGTAAATGTAGAGGTAGCGTGCCGACGATGATCACATCGACCTTCGAACCATTCCCGACGCGCATCGTCACCTCGTCCTTCGCCAGTCTCCGCTTATTCCGCAGCTCCTGTTTTGAGTTACAAATATGAGCAACCGCACAGGTATCAAATACCCAGGAGCTACTACGAGTACTGGTAAGGTACACATCAATTACATGTATATCACATATACCTTTAGTGTTGCCAGCCTTCTTGTCCGCTAAGTATTTGGGGCAGTTCCGCTTCCAGTGACCCTTCCCTTTGCAATAAAAGCACTCAGTCTCAGGCTTGGGTCCATTCTTTCGCTTCTTCCCGGCAACTGGCTTACCGAGCGCGACAACTCCCTTGCCGTCCTTCTTGAAGTTCTTCTTACCCTTGCCTTTCTTGAAACTAGTGGTTTTATTGACCATCAACACTTGATGCTCCTTTTTGATTTCCACCTCCGCTGATTTCAGCATTGAAAATACTTCAGGAATAGTTTTCACCATACCCTCCATATTGTAGTTCATCACAAAGCTCTTGTAGCTGGGTGGGAGCGACTGAAGGATTCTGTCAATGACCGCCTCGTCCTGGAGGTTAATGTCTAGCTGGGACAAGCGGTTGTGCAACCCAGACATTTTGAGTATGTGCTCACTGACAAAACTATTTTCCTCCATCTTACAACTATAGAACTTGTCGGAGACTTCATATCTCTCGACCTGGGCATGAGCTTGGAAAACCATTTTCAGCTCTTCGAACATCTCATATGCCCCGTGTGGCTCAAAACGCTTTTGGAGCCCCGGTTCTAAGCTGTAAAGCATGCCGCACTGAACGAGGGAGTAATCATCAGCACGAGACTGCCAAGCGTTCATAACGTCTTGGTTCTCTGGGATGGGTGCTTCACCTAGTGGTGCTTCTAGGACATATGCTTTGTTGGCAGCTATGAGGATGATCCTCAGGTTCCAGACCCAGTCCGTATAGTTGCTGCCATCATCTTTCAGCTTGGTTTTCTCTAGGAACGCGTTGAAGTTGAGGTTGACATGAGCATTGGCCATTTGATCTACAAGACATTTTGCAAAGGTTTTTAGACTAAGTTCATGATAATTAAGTTCATCTAATCAAATTATTTAATGAACTCCCACTCAGATTAGACATCCCTCTAGTCATCTAAGTGATACATGATCTGACTCAACTAGACCGTGTCTGATCATCACGTGAGACGGACTAGTCATCATCAGTGAACATCTCCATGTTGATCGTATCTTCCATACGACTCATGTTCGACCTTTCGGTCTCTTGTGTTCCGAGGCCATGTCTGTACATGCTAGGCTCGTCAAGTTAACCTAAGTGTTTTGAATGTGTAAATCTGTCTTACACCCGTTGTATGTGGACGTTGGAATCTATCACACCCGATCATCACGTGGTGCTTCGAAACAATGAACTTTCGCAACGGTGCACAGTTAGGGGGAACACTTTCTTGAAATTATTATGAGGGATCACCTTATTTACTACCGTCGTTCTAAGCAAATAAGATGCAAAAACATGATAAACATCACATGCAATCAAATAGTGACATGATATGGCCAATATCATATTGCTCCTTTGATCTCCATCTTCGGGGCGCCATGATCATCTTCGTCACCGGCATGACACCATGATCTCCATCATCATGATCTCCATCATCGTGTCTCCATGAAGTTGTTCGCCAACTATTACTTCTACTACTATGGCTAACGGTTTAGCAATAAAGTAAAGTAATTACATGGCGTTTATTCATTGACACGCAGGTCATACAATAATTAAGACAACTCCTATGGCTCCTGCCGGTTGTCATACTCATCGACATGCAAGTCGTGATTCCTATTACAAGAACATGATCTCATACATCACATATATATCATTCATCACAACCTTTTGGCCATATCACATCACAAGGCATATGCTGCAAAAACAAGTTAGACGTCCTCTAATTGTTGTTGCATGTTTTTACGTGGCTGCAATAGGGTTCTAACAAGAACGTTTCTTACCTACGTAAAATCCATAACGTGATATGCCAATTTCTATTTACCCTTCATAAGGACCCTTTTCATCGAATCTGATCCGACTAAAGTGGGAGAGACAGACACCCGCTAGCCACCTTATGCAACTAGTGCATGTCAGTCGGTGGAACCTGTCTCACATAAGCGTACGTGTAAGGTCGGTCCGGGCCGCTTCATCCCACGATGCCACCGAAACAAGATAAGACCAGTAGTGGCAAGAAAATTGACAACATCTACGCCCACAAAAAATTTGTGTTCTACTCATGCATACAAACTACGCATAGACCTAGCTCATGATGCCACTGTTGGGGAACGTTGCAGAAAATAAAAAAAATTCTACGCTTCACCAACATCAATCTATGGAGTCATCTAGCAACGAGAGAGAGGAGTGCATCTACATACCCTTGTAGATGGCGAGCGGAAGTGTTCAAGAGAACGGGGTTGAGGGAGTCGTACTCGTCGTGATCCAAATCACCGAAGATCCTAGTGCTGAACGGACAGCACCTTCATGTTCAACACACGTACATTTGGGGACGACGTCTCCTCCTTCTTGATCCAGCAAGGGGGGAGGAGAGGTTGATGGAGATCCATCAGCACGACGGCGTGGTGGTGGAAGCAGCGGCGATCTTGGCAGGGCTTCGCCAAGCTCAGCGAGAGGGAGAGGTGGTACGTGGGGAGAGGGAGGCGCCAGGGACTAGGGTGCCACTGCCCTCCCTCCCCCCTCTTTATATAGGGGGCCTAAGGGTTGCGCCGGCCCCCTAGAGATTCCATCTCAAGGGGGGGGGGCTAGGGGGGGACTTGCCCCCCAAGTCAAGTGGGGCGCCCCCCCCCACCCCTAGGGTTTCCAACCCTAGGCGCAGGGGAGGCCCAAGGCGGGCGCACCAGCCCACCAGGGGCTGGTCCCCTTCCCTCTTCAGCCCACGAGGCCCTCTGAGATAGGTGGCCCCACCCGGTGGACCCCCGGGACCCTTCCGGTGGTCCCGGTACAATACCGGTGACCCCCGAAACTTTCCCGGTGGCCGAAACTGGACTTCCTATATATAATTCTTCACCTACGGACCATTCCGGAACTCCCCGTGACATCCGGGATCTCATCCAGGACTCCGAACAACTTTCGTGTTACCGCATACTAATATCTCTACAACCCTAGCGTCACCGAACCTTAAGTGTGTAGACCCTACAGGTTCGGGAATCACGCAGACATGACCGAGACAGCTCTCCGGCCAATAACCAACAGCGGGATCTGGATACCCATGTTGGCTCCCACATGTTCCATGATGATCTCATCGAATGAACCACGACGTCGAGGATTCAAGTAACCCCGTATACAATTCCCTTTGTCAATCGGTATGTTACTTGCCTGAGATTTGATCGTCGATATCCCAATACCTCGTTCAATCTCGTTACCGGCAAGTCACTTTACTCGTACTGTAATGCATGATCCCATGACCAAACACTTGGTCACATTGAGCTCATTATGATGATGCATTACCGAGTGGGCCCAGAGATACCTCTCCGTCATACGGAGTGACAAATCCCAGTCTCGATCCGTTTTAACCCAACAGATACTTTCGGGGATACCCGTAGTATACCTTTATAGTCACCCAGTTACGTTGTGACGTTTGGTACACCCAAAGCACTCCTACGGTATCCGGGAGTTACACGATCTCATGGTCTAAGGAAAATATACTTGACATTGGAAAAGCTCTAGCAAATGAACTACACGATCTTGTGCTATGCTTAGGATTGGGTCTTGTCCATCATATCATTCTCCTAATGATGTGATCCCGTTATCAATGACATCCAATGTCCATAGTCAGGAAACCATGACTATCAGTTGATCAACGAGCTAGTCAACTAGAGGCTCACTAGGGACAGGTTGTGGTCTATGTATTCACACATGTATTACGATTTCCGGATAACACAACTATAGCATGAATAATAGACAATTATCATGAACAAGGAAATATAATAATAATCATTTTATTATTGCCTCTAGGGAAAATTTCCAACAATTTGACACTGTAGAATAATAATGAAAATATCTATCTCTATTTGCACATTTGGCTGGTGGAGGCTCTAAGTTTAATTTTGCATAAAGCTCATTTTTTCCTACAACAAAGGAATACATTTTATTTTACTACCAAGTTTATGCCAATATTGAGAAGGTTCCTCCAACTCAATCCAAAATTTTTCCAAATTATTAATAACCCAATACATTAGTTAAATAGAGTGATGAGATCAACAAATAATTCACTTCCAGATACTCAAATTGTCCATAACCGGGGAGACGGCTAATCATGATTAGTTTGTACACTTTGGAGAGGTTTGCACACTTTTCCCCATAAGACTCGATCTCCTCCATTGAATTCCTCGCACTACCTGATATTTGAGAACCGAATGATCGAGACATAGTCTTTCTGAAACATTAACTCTCTACTCTGGGTAGACCGGTACACCTACTTTCCCCTACATCTGCTAGTCCACCTCTTCAAGAGCTCACACAACTTACTCAACTATGGCAGAGCCCATAATGGCTTGTGGCTGCACATGGAAGTTTATAGGCATGAAATATCATATGATCCCTTTGAGGCTGGGTGGCATTCCGTAGGGCAATCACACGGGTACTCCGGGATTCCCTTGGGCAAGCACTGGTTTCTCCAGGTGCCCGGGCAAACCACTGGTTTCTCCAGGGCGCCCCAACCATTCCACCCAGATGTGTATTAAAGTTGTCGCCATAGTTTTTCCCTTAGTTATTATTACTCTCGCAACTTTCATGAATCTCACATACCAATCCCCATCTACGAGTATGGCTAAGCAATATATGACATAACGAAAAATCCCGGGGTGTTTCAAGGATCATAGGTTCCTACCTCATGAACTACATAGCAATGCCGAATTTCCAATCCTACTCATGCAATCTTTGAGGGTCAAACTAATGCATAGTAAAAACTAGGTATTGAAAAATATGATCAAAGTGTGAACATGCCTTGTACTGTTGTTAAAGACTGTTCACACTCATAATTCTGGTAGTTCTACTCGTCACACTCCGATCAATCTATCGTAAGCAAGCAATTATTTGCACACATAAGCAATCACTCAAAGATCCAAAAGAACGAAGAAAAATACTTCGGAAAACCTCAAAACCATCAAATAAAGCTTCTAGATATGAACATATTTTTTAACAATAGCAAAATTATGTGATTATGATCTTAACAAAAAGCTTATGTCAAGAGCTTCAATTTACAAAAAGAATCACTCAAATTGGACTTACGAAACTCAAGTTACGATCAAAAAGAGTTTAAATTCAAATCTGATCTAATTCAAATTTTAAATCTTTAAAAAATATTTTTAAGTTGGTTTTCTGGATAGATGAGATCATGGTGAAGATTTTGGCGTTGGTCTCGTCTAATTTGAATGAACGAGTAAAAAGTTATGGCTATTTAAAAAACCAGGGTCACGCTGTTTTACCAAAGAAAAAGAGATATGGCTAAAAGACTTCTAGTCTTAAAATGTAAATACATGGACTAATTTATAAATCTAGTTATTCTATCGTACACTATTCAAAAAATCTATGGAAGTATATAAAAAAATACGAAGAAAGTTACCTTTATAAGATAGAGAAAAGATGACTTCGAAGAAATAAGACAACTTCCAGAAGTCCCGCCGGAGAGAAGAATTTTTTTTGTGAAGCTAGTCAAACCAAAATATTGATTTAACCAGCAGTGGATGATTTTTGGGTTCTATAGTTCTATATTTATAGTGGAAGAGAGTCTTAGGGTTCAAAGGCTAGGCAATGCGGCACTAAACATAGACGAACAAATAAAAAGGGAGGGAATTGCATGGGCCTAAAAAGGACTTCGCCGGCAGGCCGCACGCACGCGCAAAGTTTTTTTTCTAAAAAATATATTATTTTTCTTGAAATTTCTTTCTTAAAAAAATTTGTAAACCTTAAAGAAAAATAAAAAGAGAAAAAAATACGGGCCGGCCTATCTACTGTGCTGCACAAGTCGGCGATATTTCGTTATGGGCCGTACATACGTTTTTTCTTTATTTAAACAAAAACAGAAAAGAAAAACGGAACAAAAAAAAATAAAATAACAAAGTTTCCATAGGCATATTATATATCAAAATTTTCAGAAAAATAATTCTTACAACATGAACTATTTCACACAGTCAACTATAATCTACAAAAATTCAAATAAACTAAACAATGCTACTGGTGCAATAAAACCCAATAAAAATCATTTTTAAAATACCAAAATGATTTCAAATTTATTCTCTCCACTTTTCTACTGTAGTGAATCATTTTACACTATTTTCCATTTATTTAGCTTTAGGAGAAACATAATTTTAAAAAATCAAATAAAGAAAAATTCAATAAAATCCAAAATGGTTATTCCAGTTGGATTCAAATATTTTTCAAACCATTTTGAATTGGTTCCAACATTCATTTCCATTTTTATTTACAATAATTGAAGGAGTCCTATTACCTTCTCTCTTTATTTATTTTGAAAATATATTGGGGAAAAGATTTTGAAACCCTAATGGAGTATTTCCAAAAGTGGCTCAAATGCGATTTTGAATGTGGCCTCCTACTTCCCACTCTATTTCAGTTTTGAAGAAGACATGTTATCTTCTCTCATGAAAATCCTTGAGTGGCATGAAGTACCCGGTTTGAAACTATTTCAAATGGAATTCCATGGAAACCAAATGCAAGAATGAAAGTTTGGGAAAGTCCTTTTATTCTCTCTCATTTAACTTTCAAAAAGTTTCAAATTTCACACAACAAATCACACAAGCAATCATTATTACTAAATTAATATAACATTCCAAAATTAGAATTTTGGTATGTTACAAATCTACCACCCTTAAAATGAATCTCACCCTCGAGATTCGGAGAGGCTAGCACGAAATAGGTTAGGTTCGAGGGTCTCCTCAAAATCCATCAGTTGTCCCGAAGGTTTGGGGTGCTACCACCCTTAGAAACATGGTTACAGTTCCATCAAAACTCATATACCCCATCCTTATTGTTGACAAGGTCAGTCTTTTGAGATTCTCGGGAGAATTCCTACTCTAGGCTCTTCGGGTAGTGGCATAACCTTTTCCTAAATTCTTGTGTCCTTTCATCTTGGTAAGGTCCTTCCGAGACTGGGTCTTCTTAGCTGACAGGTCTGGCGCCAATACTGAACAACTATCAATATCTCATGGTGGTCATCAATTTATGGTTTCTCCTGCAGGAAATGGGTTCGGGCTTCATTCTCACCGTATGACCTACGATTGGCAACAACTGCCTTGTACAAGGGAAAATTGTTATACCATTCTAAGGTTCAATTTGGCTTAATATCGCCGTCGCTCTACTATAGGTAAGTCACTTATATTTACCATCCCATATAGCAGAGAAAAATAATAAGAGTAAGTCGACATGGTGATCAATCAATTCTACACCCAAATTATTATCTTGTATATGGTTTAGTGAATCCCGGATTCTAACACTCGGTCATCCTCACCAGCGTTCAGAATATCTCTTGTCGATAAACTAAGTTCGGATAACTCCATTGATTCTGCAAGCCAAACAAACATCTATCATTTCTTCCATCTCTCAGGTTTTGCTTAACTCCTATAAGATCGTCTATTGATAAAATCATAGCTTCTCCCAGGTTTTTTCCTTCAGCAAGAGTGTGCTTGCTTCTTGTTAGGTCCTGGAGCCTGTGGGTTATGGCCCATCTCATCACTTGTAAACCTTGAAATCATCATCGGGTTGCAACTGATCATTACTCCAACATCCAGCTTTCTAGCATTCTTGAATCCATCCAGTTGTACTGTCTCTCTTCCTTTGGTTGGTACAAAACTAAGCTATAATTACTCAGACTCATCATTGAGTGGTCCATTCCAACGTCTGTCGTAGCTAACCACTAGCTCTTGTATTTGGTAACGGTGTTGGGTTCTACCACCCATAAAATGAATAGGCACTCGCTTGTTCAAAATGTTATTCCATGTATCATGATTTCACTCATTGCCTATATTGTGACAACTCATAAAGTCCAAATCAATACCAATGATGATAACTTTATTGATTATCAAATTATTACAATCTCCTATATTTCCATTACACGCCTCAACTCAACACCTGAATATACAAAGAAATGTTCCCACTACTACTATATTTCTTTTTATACTCAACTATTTAGCACAAGTCTCCTTCTCATTGGGACAATCTCTAGCAAAGTACCCTGCTTCATTACAGTGGAAACATATTACTTCTGACAAGTCTCGAGGTTTCCTTGTGATTACATAGCCTCCTTGGGTCCTCGGCTTTATTTTTGGGCAACCGCTAAAGTAGTGCCCTGGATCTTTGCACCTGAAACAAGTGATATGACTTAGGTCCTTCTTTGTAGAAATTGGGTTGTTACAGGGATACATTATGTTTCTCTTCCTGGACTTTTCTGTGCCAATTAGGGCTTCTATCTCTTGTGGGTCATACTCTACTTCCTCTGTCGGGAATTCTACAAGATCCTCCTTCGGACAATTCTGGAAGATGTGTCCTTCTCCACATGAATAGCATGACTTGGTGCAAGGTTTAATTAGGTCTTCTTTGGGTGTGTCCTCAAAATCTTCCTTCATCATGGGTTTTTCTAAAGTTTCCCTGATGGCTCCTTTCATTGCTTCTTTCCTCTAATGGATAGTTCTTTGTACCATAGGGTAAATGTGACACTGAGCAGGGTAGTGCGTAGTCCCTTCACACAAGAAACAAGTAATCTGCCTAGTTGGGCATTGTTCAGGTGGGTGACTTTCTTCGCAGTGAGGGCATTCATCCTTGTGTTCTTTATGGTTGTGTCCTATTTGTCCACAAAGCTTGTATGCAAAAGGTTTCATCATATCATTTCCATAAGACTTCATTCTCTGGGACACAAGATGATACCTTAGGAGAGTCACTTAAAATTCTTCCCAAGAGGTTGCTCCTTGCCGTCTATTGATAGCTTGATACGTACTTAACTAAGTAGCGACACTTTTTTCAAAGTACTGAAGAACATGCTGGGCCATATCCTTTCCAGCTATAGTGTTATTCTTCATGTGCTCTTCCATGTTCTGAATCCATTGGTCCATATCTGGTTGACTCATCGATCCCAAAAATGTGAGTTCATCTCTGTTCATCATCTATTGGGTCCAAGAGTTTGGGTAAGGACGAGGTAGGAGAGATAGAGATGGATACGCACCATACAAACAATAGTTTTGAAGATATGGGTTTTATTTTGTGGTCGTCGGAAAAACATCAAACAAATGACATCTCACAATCGTCGCATGTAACGTAAGTATAGAACAGGGGTTTGGTCTTCTAAAGGTCAATAAATCTTCAAAGTCGTCAAACTCTTCAAATGTTCGGAGTATCCACTTTTGTAGCTTCAATACTTTTAATGCATGGTGGAATCCTCTTTATTCCGAAGTGGTCCGAGTTGTCCGATATCTTGTACTTCTTGGAGTAGTCTCATCAGGCAAATCTTCGTGTGGTCAAAAGGGGAAGGTTATAGTCTAACTATTTGAGGTGAGAGGAAAGTACTTGGTAGAGCTTAGAAAATATATGAGTTAAGGGATCTCCTTTTGAAAATAAAGTTTTAGAGAAATCCTTTCCTATGGGCTTGCCAGTTCCTAGGGGTCACGTCCTACAGTCAACATATGCTCTGGTACCATGTTGTTGTGACCCGACTGAAATGTATCAAGTCTTTGTGCTTAAGTGTCATCCCTGGATTGGTATGCCGACACGCACAGTACTCGAGGATTTATAACAGAGTGCAATCACATGTAAAAAGTAATGTAAATACTATTACCTCAATCCATATAGCGGAAGTAGCAAATAAAGTTGTGGAGTCCCAACAACACCAACGGCAAAGTTTAGTGTAGACATCATAACCCTAACGTATCACTTACTCGTTGTAAGATTCCCGCAACATGAGACGTTGCAGCCATGTAGGTTAGTACATTGAATGTACTGGCAATTTCACACCGTAGAATAATAATGAAAATATCTATCTCTATATGCATATTTGGCTGGTGGAGGCTCTAAGTTTAATTTTGCATAAAGCTAATTTTTCCCTACAACAAAGGAATGCATTTTATTTTACTACCATGTTTATGCCAATATTGAGAAGGTTCCTCCAACTCAATCCCAAAAATTCCCAAATTATTAATACCCCAATACATTAATTAAATAGAGTGATGATATCAACAAATAATTCAGTTCCAGATACTCAAATTGTCAATAACCGGGGACACAACCAATCATGATTAGTTTGTACACTCTACATAGGTTTGCGCACTTTTCCCCACAAGACTCGATCTCCTCCATTGAATTCCTCGCACTACCTGATGTTTGAGAACTGGATGATCGAGACATAGTCATTCTGAAGCATTAACTCTCTACTCTAGGTAGACCGGTACACCTACTTTCCCCTACATCTGCTAGTCCACCTCTTCAAGAGCTCACACAACTTACTCAACTGTGCCAGAGCTCTTAATGGCTTGCGGTTGCACACAGAAGTTTCTAGGCATGAAATATCATATTATCCCATTGATCCTGGTTGGCATTCCGTAGGGCAATCACACGGGTACTCCGGGATTCCCTTGGGCTAGCACTGGTTTCGCCAGGTGCCCGGGCAAACCACTGGTTTCTCCAGGGTGCCCCAACCATTCCACTCAGATGTCTATTAAAGTTGCTGCCTTAGTTTTTCCCTTAGTTATTATTACTCTCGCAACTTTCATGAATCTCACATACAAATCCCTGTCTACGAGTATGGCTAAGCAATATATGACATAATGAAAAATCCCGGGGTGTTTCAAGGATCATAGGTTCCTACCTCATGAACTACATAGCAATGCCCAATTCCCAATCCTACTCATGCAATCTTTGAGGGTGAAACTAATGCATAGTAAAAACTAGGTACTGAAGTATATGATCGAAGTGTGAACTTGCCTTGTACTGTTGATGAAGATTGTTCGCACTCATAATTCTGGTAGTTCTACTCGTCACACTCCAATCAATCTATTGTAAGCAAGCATTTATTTGCACACACAAGCAATCACTCAAAGATCCAAAAGAACAAAGAAAAATACTTCGGAAAACTTCAAAACCATCAAATAAAGGTTCTAGATAGAAACAAATTTTTAACATTAGCAAAATTATGTGATTTTGATCTTAACATAAAGCTTATGTCAAGAGCTTCGATTTGCAAAAAGAATCACTCAAATCGGACTTACGAAACTCAAGTTACGATCAAAATAAGTTCAAATTCAAATCTAATCTAATTCAAATTTTAAAACTTTCAAAAATATTTTTAAGTTAGTTTTATGGATAGATGAGATCATGATGAAGATTTTGGCGTTGGTTTATTTTAATTTGGCTGAACGAGTAAAAAATTATTGCTATTTGAAAAATCAGGGTCAAGGTGTTTTACCGAAGAAAAGGAACTATGGCTAAAAGATTTCTAGTCTTAAAATGTAAATACATTGACTAATTTAGAAATATAATTATTCTATTGCACACTAGTTAAAAATTAAGATGGAAGTATATAAAAAAAATACGAAGAAAGATACCTTTATAAGATAGAGAAAAAATGACTTAGAAGAAAGAAGACAACTTCCAAAAGTCCCGCCGGAGAGAAGAAATATATATTTCTTTTGTGAAGCTAGTCAAACCAAAAATATTGATTTAACCCGCAGTGGTTGATTTTTGGGTTCTATGGTTCTATATTTATAGGTGGAAGAGAGGCTTAGGGGTCAAAAGCTAGGCAATGTGGGATTAAACGTAGATGAAGAAATAAAAAAAGGAGGGAATCGCATGGGCCTAAAAAGGACTTCGCCGACAGGCCGCACGCACGCACAAAGTTTTTTTCTAAAAAAATATGTTTTTTTCCGAAATTTCTTTCGAAAAAAAATTGTAAACCTTAAAGAAAAATAAAAAGAGAAAAAAAATACGGGCCGGCCTGTCTACTGTGTTGCGCATGTTAGCGATAGTTAGTTATGGGCGGCACATACGTTTTTTAATTGTTTAAACAAAAACAGAAAAGAAAAGCGGAACAAGAAAAATAAAATAAAAAAATTCCATAGGCATATTATATATCAAAAATTTTAGAAAAAAATTCCTACAACATGAACTATTTCTCAGAGTCAACTAAAATCTTCAAAAGTTCAAATAAACTAATCAGTGCTACTGCTGCAATAAAACCCAATAAAAATCATTTTTAAAGTACCAAAATGATTTCCAATTTATTTCTCTCCACTTTTCTACTGTAGGAAATTATTTTACCCTGTTTTCCACTTATTTATTTTTAGGAGAAAAATAATTTTAAAAAATGAAATAAAGAAAAATTCAATAAAAATCCAAAATGGTTATTCCAATTGGATTCAAATATTTTTCAAACCATTTTGAATTTGTTCCAACATTCATTTCCATTTTTATTGCCAATAGTTGAAGGAGTCCTATTACCTTCTCTCTTTATTTATTTTGAAAATATATTGGGGAAAAGATTTTGAAACCCATATGGAGTATTTCCAAAAGTGGCTCAAATTCTATTTTGAATGTGGCCTCCTACTTCCCACTCTATTTCTATTTTGAAGAAGTCATGTTATCTTCCCTCCTGAAAATCCTTGAGTGGCATGAAGTACCTGGTTTGAAACTATTTCAAATAAAATTCCATGAAAACCAAATGCAAGAATGAAAGTTTGGGAAAGTCCTTTTATTCCCTCTCATTTAACTTACAAAAAGTTTCAAATTTCACTCAATTTCACACAAGCAATCATTATTACTAAATTAATATAATATTCCAAAATTTAGAATTTTGGGATGTTACATGTGATATGGTCAACATATGATGTGATAAACGTTATTGTATGATATGATCATGTTTTGTAAGTTATCGGCAACCGGCAGGAGCCTTATGCTTGTCCCTTTATTGTATGAAATGCAAACGCCATGTAATCGTTTTACTTTATCACTATGCGTTAGCAATAGTTGGTGAGACGACCATGAGACAACGATGGAGATCAAGGTTTCGTGCCGATGACGATGGAGATAGTGACGATGCTTTGGAGATGGAGATCAAAAGCACAAGATGATGATGGCCATATCATTTTGATTGCATATGATGTTTATCTTTTATGCATCTTATTTTACTTAGAATGATGGGAGCATTATAAGATGATCCCTTCACTAAATTTCAAGATATATGTGTTCTTCCCGATTATGCACCATTGCGAAAGTTCATCGTTTCAAGACACCACGTGATCATCGGGTGTGATAGACTCTATGTTCACATACAACGGGTGTAAGACAGTTTTGCACATGCGGAGTACTTGGGTTAAACTTGATGAGCCTAGCATGTACAGACATGGTCTCAGAACACTTGAGACCGAGAGGCCGAACGTGAATCATATAGTAGATATGATCAACATAGATATGTCCACCATTGATGACTACCCCATCTCACTTGATGATCGACCATGGGTTAGTTGATTTGGATCACGTATTATTTAGATGACTTGAGGGATGTCAATTTAAGTGGGAGTTCATTAGTAATTTGATTAAATGAACTTAATTTATCACGAACTTAGTCTTGATAGTATTTGCAAATTATGTTGTAGATCAATAGCTCGCGTTATAGCTTCCATATGTTTGATATGTTCCTAGAGAAAACTAAGTTGAAAGATGATAGTAGCAATGATGCGGACTGGGTTCGTGATCTGAGAATTATCCTCATTGCTGCACAGAAGAATTATGTCCTTGATGCACCGCTAGGTAACAGACCTGTTGCAGGAGCTGATGCAGATGTTATGAATGTTTGACAAGCTCAATATGATGATTACTTGATAGTTTAGTGTGCCATGCTTTACGACTTAGAATCGGGGCTTCAAAGACGTTTTGAACGCCATGGAACATATGAGATGTTCCAAGAGCTGAAATTGGTATTTCAGACTCATGCCCGTGTCGAGAGGTATGAGACTCTGACAAGTACTTTGACTACAACGTGGAGGAGAATAGCTCAGCCTGTGAGCATATGCTCAGAATGTTTGGGTAGTACAATCGCCTGAATCAAGTGGGAGTTAATCTTCCAGATAAGATATTGATTGATAGAGTTCTGTAGTCACTATCACCAAGCTACTAGAACTTCATGATGAACTATAATATGCAAGGGGTGACGAAAAACGATTCCCGGGCTCTTCGCGATGCTAAAATTGGCGAATGTAGAAATCAAGAAAGAGCATCAAATGTTGATGGTTAAACAAGACCACTAGTTTCAAGAAAAAGGGCAAAAGGGAAAGAAAGGGAACTTCAAGAAGAATGGCAAACAAGTTATCTCTCCATGAAGAAACCCAAAGCTAGACCCAAGCCTGGAAATTAGTGCTTCTACTGCAAAGGAAATGACCACTGGAAGCGAAACTGCCCCAAATACTTGGCGGATAAGAAGGATGGCAAAGTGAACAAAGGTATGTTTGATATACATGTTATTGATGTGTACTTTACTAGTGTTCATAGTAGCCCCTAGGTAATTGATATCGATTCAGTTGCTAAGATTAGTAACTTGAAATAGGAGTTGCAAAATGAACAAAGACTAGTTAAGGGCGAGGTGACGATGTGTGTTGGAAGTGATTCCAATGTTGATAAGATCACCATCACACACTCCCTCTACCTTCAGGATTAGTGTTGGACCTAAAAAACTGTTATTTGGTGTTTGCGTTGAGCATGAATATGATTGGATCATGTTTATTGCGATACGGTTATTCATTTAAGTCAGAGAATAATTGATGTTTTGTTTACATGAATAAAACCTTCTATGGTCATACACCCAATGTAAATGGTTTATTGAATCTCGATCGTAGTGATACACATATTCATAATATTGATGCCAAAAGATGCAAAGTTGATAATAATAGTACAACTTATTTTTGGCACTCATTTAGGACATATTGGTTTAAAGTGCATGAAGAAACTCCATGTAGATGGACTTTTTGAATCACTTGATTATGAATCATTTGATACTTTCAAACCATGCCTCATGGGCAAGATGACTAAAGCTCCATTCTCCGGAACAATGGAGCGAGCTAATGACTTATTGGAAATAATACATATTGATGTATGCAGTCCCATGAGTGTTGAAGCAGCGGCGGGTATCGTTATTATCTGACCATCAATTCACAGATGATTTGAGTTGGTATGGGTATATCTACTTGATCAAACACAAGTCTGAAACATTTGAAAAGTTCAAATAATTTCAGAGTGAAGTGGAGAATCATCGTAACAAGAAAATAAAGTTTCGATGATCTGATTGCGGAGACAAATATTGGAATTACGAGTTTGGCCTTCATTTTAAATAATGTGGAATTATTTCACAACTCAGGCCACCTGGAAAACCACAACATAATGGTGTGTCCGAATGTCAAAACCTGTCGGTGCAACAAACCCAGGGCCTATTGACCCGACTATGCACAGGCACAAGATCAAGATTGAAGCACCAGAGCAAGAGACCAAGAGACTCGAAGAACCAGCTAGCAGATCAGGAGGAACCAAGACTAAGACAAAGGAGCCAGAAAGGCCTCCTTTGCCGGGCAGGCGAGCCCGACAAGGGGCGAGACCACCCCCAGAAGAAGAGGACCAAGGCATCAAGGCAGGGCTTGCCGGGACTCGCATAGACCAGATCATCTCACCGACTACTCCACCACGACCCACCTCGTCGATCAGTGCGGTGTCAAGACGCAGGATGATTAATTGGCAGCAATTCGCCACATGGAGGACACTTCCTACCAAGTAAACCCACAGATGACACTTGGCCAGTGACGTGTCAAGCAAGCAGGCATGGAGCTGGCAAATTAGCCCGGCAAGCCTTGCCGGGCAACCAACAGTGTGACACTAAGAGGCGCATTAAATGCACACTGTCAGCCTGCAGAGTAGGTATGATAGCACTGTTTGCTATCATATCAGTGTCTAATGACTAATTTGCCACTGTGGTAACCCCTTGATCTATAAAAGGAGGCCCATGGCAACGACTCAAGAGGTTAGAAGTTTAGACCACTCACACCCCCATACGCGCGTAGTCACTGCTGCCCCGAAGCAACCCTTGTTGGGCAAGTGTACTACGCAGCACAACTACCTTTTCCCATCAATCCACCAAAGCAGGAGTAGGGTTTTATGCCTCGCAGCGGCCCGAACCTGGGTAAAACTGCCTGTGTGATCCCTGCCATGCTGCCTTGTGTTGGTCTGCTCTTTGTGCAACACGACTCCCCCCTCCCGAACCAGCTAGGGGCCGTCTTGGTCCCATAGGTGGCCGTGGTTTCCTGCGACATCTTTGGCGCTCCAGGTAGGGGGATCGCTTACGCGAACCTGAAGACGTAAGCAGCGCGTCATCGTCATCACCATCTGCATCGTCGACAACACCATCGACCATGGCACCCAAGAAGAAATTAGCTCCTTCAGCTCATCCATCCACCTCGAAGGCTCCTCTACCTACGGCCTCGAACGCTGCGGGGGCATGGAGACGCAAGAGGGAGCGAACGCTGCAGGGGATGTGGCCAAAGCAGGCGGCACCGCCACCATCCCTCTCACGGATGACGCGGGAGCAGAAGATGCCGGAGGAGAGCGACATCAACAACACCCGACGGCCGTGATCTGGCTGTTAACGGGCGCAACCACATCGATAGAGCTTGGTCTGGGGCGAGCCACCGCCCTACAGCCGTTCTTGCCACAGGCACGACTGTTGTGTGTGCACTCTCCCCAGGGCGGGTCGACCGAACTGGTGCGCCCAACGGAGATGATGGCCCTCGGGCGCCTCCGCCTCACCACCCTGCCACCCAGTTGGCCGCACTGCAACAGCTGGGGCGCAGTGCTGCCGCCGCTGGCTCCACCAGGAGCCGAGCGACGGTGCGATCAACTTCATCATCATCTATGCCAAGCACAGCCTCGGAGGCCATGGCATGGGCTCAGCTATTGCTGAGGCTTCCACTAGCGGCCGAGCAGATGGACGAATGGCGTGCCACCATCCAAAGTTTGCTCGGTTTCGCTGAAGCCGAAGGCTCACGATGGGCTGCCCTGCCATGACCTCCCCAAGCAATGGCTACGGCCCATGACGCCGCCCGTACAGAGGGAGTCGTCGTCATGGTGCAGTCCCCACCACGGCGGCCTGCACGGGCGCAACCAAACCAATACCTCGATGATGCCTCGATGGCCTCTTCTGATCCTCAAACGCGTCCAGGCCAACGGCGAACCCCGGATGATAGGCGGAGAGGGGACGTGTGCATCATCGAGCAACGCAGCGGCAACCTCCTCCAAGCCACTGGGCGCGGCGGCCCCGACATCGACGAGCCCACTCTTGGTGCTGACGGGCTCGTGGCCTTCAAGGTTGGCTGCCCTGCCTTCACCAATGAGTTGCCGCAAGTCTGTTGGCCGTTCGTTTGCACGTTCAAGCCAGAGATACCTAAGAAGTACGACAAAAGGCTGAACCCGGCAGAGTTCCTGAGCATCTAAACCATTGTTGTTCAGGATGCCGGGGGAAGAGATGAGAAGGTGTTCGCCAACTACTTCCCGTTGGCGCTCAAATCCAACATGAGGTCTTGGCTGATGCATCTGCCAGAGAACTCCATTTTGTCATGGGTAGACCTGTGCCATGAGTTTGTCGGTGCTTTCACCGGTGGCCACCAGGATCCGGGCCGCCCCAGCGATCTGCAGCGTCTCCGACAGAAGGAAGGAGAAACCTTCCGTAAGTATTTGTAGAGGTACAGTAAAGTTCATAGGAATATTCCAAATATCCATCCGGCAGCCTTGATAGTTGTCTTCCAGTCCAATGTGCGCAACCACCGAATCCATGCCAAGATGAACGTGCGGTTGCCCAAGACTGTGAAGGAGATGTACACCCTAGCGGATAAGTGTGCCCGAATGGAGGAAGGGAGGAAATTGCCTGGAGAAGAAGATTGCATTGATATTGATTCACAGGATGATGATGAATCCACTAGTCAGAAGAAGGCTAAGAAGCGCAGTAAGAAGTGAAGGGATAAAGCAGTATTGACTGTTGAAGGGTCAGGCACCCCTAGTACCGGCAAGATTGCCAAGACTGAGGCCCCGGCAAGTAGGTTGCCACATGCGCCAATTGCCGGGAAGCTACAGCTGCCGAGAAAGCCGGGAAGGGCAATGGACCGTACTGCAAGATCCATCGGACCAAGGGCCACGACCTTCAGGCGTGCTATCAGGTTGAGCAGTTGGTCAAGAGACAGAGAGCAGAGTATGAGAAGCGTGATAAGGAAAAGGGTTAGAATGCCGCTGGCGGTAAGGGCTGAGGCGATGGAGCAAATCACCCCAGAAAGCCCTTTCGAAACAAAGGAAAACCAGCCGGAGGCCAGGAGAAAGAAGTTTGTGATGATGAGAGTGATAAGGGGGATGAAGAGGAAACCAGTGAGCAGGAGTTTCAGAAGGCCACGGACGCCCTGTGCGTTGATGGGGTTGCATCTTTGCACGCCTCCCACCGCCAATTCAAGCGGTGGGCACGGGAAGTCAATGTCATGGAACCAGCGCCGGAGGCCCGGAAGCCGCTCAACTTGTCCCGTACACCCATCATCTTTGATGATGAGGACCATCCTAGCCGCACCACTGCGGTAGGATGCCTGACTTTGTTGGTTTCTCCAACAATTTGCAACCTCAAGGTCACAAAGATGTTGGTGGGCGGTGGGGCCGGACTGAACCTGATTTCCTCGACAGTTAACAATGGGTTTCAGATAGAACAAGAAGAGCTAGAGGTTACAGGCACGTTTCAATGAGTCAACCTCGACAGGAGTCATCCTAAGGGGAAGATTATGTTTCCAATAACATTTGGGGGACAACTTAACTATCGGACCGAGAAGATTGTGTTTGACGTAGTTGATCTCCCCCTACCATACAATGGGATCCTTGGGTGCCCGGCCTTGGCTAAATTCATGGTGGCATCCACTATGCCTACAATACCCTGAAGATGCCTGGGCCACTGGGAGTCCTCCCCATATCATCGGATGAGAAAGATGCCATCACTTGTGTGGACAAGATGTACAGGGATGCCGTCGCGGCAAATGCAGCAACGACAACGGTTCCCGCTAAGGAGAGAAAAGGGGAGAAATAGGATTGTAGGACCTCTAGCAAAGAGTTTGGGAAGCATGCCCCCTCTAAGTGCACGGCACCCGCCGCCAACGTGCCAGAGTGTTCCAATAGCAAGAGATCCAAGGTTGCTGCTCCACAAGTGAAAAAGGTCCCGGTAGGGCTGGCTGGCGTTGATGGTACTTTCACCATCAGCGCCACCCTCGATGAGAAATAGGAAAGCACGCTCATTGCCTTCCTACGGGAAAATATCGATGTGTTTGCTTGGAAACCATCTGATATCCCCGGTGTTCCCAGGGAGGTAATCGAGCATAACCTTGCTGTCTGCCCACACGCCAGACCTGTTAAGAAGAAAGTTTGGAAGCAGGCCTTGGAGAGGCTGTAGTTTATTGAAGAAGAGATCAAGAAGCTTGAAGCAGCTGGATTGGTCGGAGGAGTGCTACATCCCACTTGGCTAGCAAACCCAGTGGTGGTCCGAAAGGCGAACATGAAGTGGAGGCTGTGCATTAACTTCACGAACCTCAACAAGGCTTGCCCAAAGGGCCCGTTCCCCTTGCCGCATATTGATCACATAGTGGATTCCACCTCAGGTTGTGATTTTCTCTCATTTCTAGACACCTATTCTGGGTACCACCAGATATTCATGTCAAAGGAGAACGAGGAGAAGACATCGTTCATCACTCCATGCGGTACGTATTACTTTGTCCGCATGCCGTCCAGATTAAAGAGTGTCGGGTCCACCTTTGCAAGGGCAGTCCAGATTGGGTTGAACCTCAGCTGCATAGAAACATTGAAGCTTATCTGGATGACATTGTAGTCAAAACCAAGGACTGAGCAACTCTCATTCAGGATTTGGAGGAGACGTTTGCAAATCTTCGCAAGATCAACTTGAAGCTAAATCCAGAGAAATGTGTGTTTGGTGTCCCCTCTGGCAAGCTTCTTGGATACTTTGTGTCCCATAGGGGGATCGAAGCCAATCCTAACAAGATCAAGGCCATCGAGCATATCCAAGTGCCAAGGACAGTCAAGGACGTGAGGCGCCTGACGAGATGCGTTGCCGCGCTAAGCAGATTTATCTGTAAGTCTGTCGAGCGCGCCCTGCCATTCTTCAAGATTTTGAAGAAGGCAGGTCCCATGAAGTGGACCCCTGAGGCGGAGGCAGCTTTTCAAGAGCTGAAGGCATACCTGTCCTCTATGCCTACCTTGGTCGCACCCAAGCCTTAGGAGCCGTTATTGCTATACTTGGCGGCGACAAACCAAGTGGCCAGTGCAGCCTTGGTGGCACAGCGGGAAGTGGATGAGAAAGAGAGTGAGCAGAGGCCGGCAGGGCCGAATGAGGATCAGAACAGCAGCAAACACGACAACGATGGCAACCACAAGGACGTGGCAAGGAAGAAAGTGATGCAGCGCCGAGTGTACTTCGTCAGCTCTTTTTACAGGGGGCTTGATACGTCTCCAACGTATCTATGATTGTTGATTGTTCCGTGCTATTATATTATCTGTTTTGGATGTTTAAAAGACATTTATATGGTATTTTATATTATTTTTGGGACTAACCTATTAACCGAGGGCCCAGCGCCAGTTTCTGTTTTCTTGCGTATTTTAGAGTTTTGTAGAAAAGGAATACCAATCGGAGTCCAAACGGAATGAAACCTTCGCGATGATCTTTCTTGGACCGAAAGAAAACAAGAAGACTTGGAGATGAAGTCGGAGATGAAATGAGGTGGCCATGAGGCACGAGGGCACGCCCAGTGGGGTAGGGCATGCCCCCATACCTCATGGGCCCCTCATAGCTCTTCTGACCTAGTTCCTTCGCCTATATATACTCTTATACCATGAAAACATCTAGGAGAGCCACGAAACTGCTTTTCCACTGCCGCAACCTTCTGTACCTGTGAAATCCCATCTAGGGACCTTTTCCGGCGTCCTGCTAGAGGGGGATTCGATCACACAGGGCTTCTACACCCACACCATTACCTCTCAGATGAAGCGTGAGTAGTTTACCATAGACCTTCAGGTCCATAGTTATTAGCTAGATGGCTTCTTCTCTCTCTTTGATTCTCAATACCATGTTCTCCTTGATGTTCTTGGAGATCTATTCGATGTAATATTCTTTTGTAGTGTGTTTGCCGAGATCCGATGAATTGTGGATTTATGATCAGATTATCTATGAATATTATTTGGTTCTTCTCTGAATTCTTAAGTGCATGATTTGATATCTTTGCAAGTCTCTTCGAATTATCGGTTTAGTTTGGCCTACTAGATTGATCTTTCTTGCAATGGGAGAAGTACTTAGCTTTGGGTTCAATTTTGTGGTGTCCTTTCCCAGTGACAGTAGGGGCAACAAGGCACGTATTGTATTGTTTCCATAAAGGGTCAAAAGATGGGGTTTTCATCATATTGCTTGAGTTAATTCCTCTACATCATGTCATCTTACTTAATGCGTTACTCCGTTCTTTATTAACTTAATACTCTAGATGCATGCTGGATAGCGGTCGATGTGTGGAGTAATTGTAGTTGATGCAGGCAGGAGTCAGTCTACTTGACACGGATGTGATGCCTATGTTCATGATCATTGCCTTATATATCATCATAAATATGCGCTTTTCTATCAATTGCTCGGCAGTAATTCGATCACGCACCATAATATTTGCTATCTTGAGAGAAGCCACTAGTGAAACCTATGCCCCCGGGTCTCTTTTCCATTATACTGAATCTCTTTTAGATCTTGCTAGTTTCTGATCTACTATTTTGCAATCTTTTACTTTCCAATGTATAAACCAAAAATACCAAAAATATTTAATTTACCATTTATCTATCTCTATCATATCTCACTTTTGCAAGTGACCGTGAAGGGATTGATAACCTCTTTATCGCATTGGGTGCAAGTTGTTCATTGTTTGTGCAGGTATTCGGTGACTTGTGTGTTGTCTCCTACAGGATTAATACCTTGGTTCTCAAAACTGAGGGAAATACTGACGCTAGTTTGCTGCATCACCCTTTGCTCTTCAAGGGAAAACCAATGCAAGCTCAAGAGGTAGCAAGAATGATTTCTTGCACCGTTGCCTGGGAGATCTACGTCAAGTCAAGCCATACCAAGTACCCATCATAAACTCTTCTCTCTTGCATTACATTATTCGCCATTCGCCTCTCGTTTTCCTCTCCCCCACTTCTAAAATGATTTTCGAAAAGCTTTGCCTTTTTCTTCGCCCCTATTCTGTTCATCTCTTTTCGCTTGCTTCTTGTGTGCTTATGTGTTGGATTGATTGCTTTGTCATGATGGCTCAAGATAATACTAAATTGTGTGACTTTTCCAATACCAACAATAATGATTTTATTAACACTCCGATTGATCCCACTACTAATGCTGAATCTTGTGAAATTAATGCCGCTTTGTTGAATCTTGTTATGAAAGATCAATTTTCTGGCCTTCCTAGTAAAGATGCCGCATCCCATCTAAACAATTTCGTTGATTTGTGCGATATGCAAAAGAAGAAAGATGTGGATAATGATATTGTTAAATTGAAACTATTTCTGTTTACTCTTAGAGATCGTGCTAAAACTTGGTTTTCATCTTTGCCCAAAAATAGTATTGATTCGTGGATTAAGTGTAAAGATGCTTCCATCTCTAAGTATTTTACTCCCGCTAAGATCATCTCCCTTAGGAATGATATTATGAATTTTAAGCAACTTGATCATGAGCGTGTTGCACAATCTTGGGAGAGGATGAAATTGATGATACATAATTGCCCTACACATGGTTTGAATTTGTGGATGATTATACTAAAAATTTATGCCGGATTGAATTTTTCTTTTAGAAATCTTTTAGAAGATGCTACTAAGCTCATATATATTATTATGGTTAATTATTCTCAATGGCACACTGAAAGATCCACTAATAAAAAAGTTCATGCGATTGAAGAGATTAATGTTTTGAGTGGAAAGATGGATGAACTTATGAAATTATTTGCTAATAAAAGTGTTTCTTTTGATCCTAATGATATGCCTTTGTCCACTTTGATTGAGAATAATAATGAATCTATGGATGTGAATTTCGTTGGTAGGAACAATTTTGGTAACAACACGTATAGAGGCAATTTTAATCCTAGGCCGTTCCCTATTAATTCCTATAATAATTATGGTAATTCGTACAACAACTCTTATGGAAATTTCAATAAGATACCCTCTGATTTTGAGAATAGTATTAAAGAATTTATGAGTTTGCAAAAGAATTTCAGTGCTTTGATTGAAGAAAAATTTCTCAAGATTGATGATTTGGCTAGGAACGTGGATAGAATTTCTCTTGATGTTGATTCTTTGAAACTTAGATCTATCCCACCTAAGAATGATATCAATGAGTCTCTCAAATCCATGAGAATTTCCTTTGATGAGTGCAAGGAAAGAACCGCTAAGATGTGTGCAAAAAAAGATTGGTTTGTAAAAGCGTGTTCTTCTAGTTTTCATGATAATAATGATGAAGATCTAAAAGTGATTGGTGCAACTCCTATTAAATATTTGTTTTCCAATATGAATCTTGATAAAGATGGGACTGGAGATGATTAAAAGGCGTCCTAATGATTCGGAGTTTTTAGATCTAGATGCAAAAATTCATAAAAGTGGATTGGAGAGGTCAAGACTTTAAGTAGTAATGAACCCACTCTTTTAGATTTCAAGGAATTTAATTATGATAATTTTTATTTAATAGATCATATCTCCTTGTTGCAATCCATGTTAAATTCTCCTCATGCTTATAATCAAAACAAAGCTTTTACTAAACATATAGTTGATGCTATGATGCAATCTTTTGAAGAAAAGCTTGAACTAGAAGTTTCAATCCCTAGAAAACTTTCCGATGAGTGGGAACCTACTATTAAGATTAAGATTAAAGATTATGAATGCTATGCTTTGTGTGATTTGGGTTCTAGTGTTTCCACGATTCCATAAACTTCGTATGATGTGTTAGGTTTCCATGAATCCGATGATTGTTCCTTAAATTTGCATCTTGCGGATTCCACTATTTAGAAACCTATGGGAAGGATTAATAATGTTCTTATTGTTGCAAATAGGAATTATGTGCTCGTAGATTTCATTGTTCTTGATATAGATTGCAATCCTACATGTCCTATTATTCTTGGTAGACCTTTCCTTAGAATGATTGGTGCAATTATTGATATGAAAGAAGGAAACATTAGATTCCAATTTCCGTTAAGTAAAGGCATGGAATACTTTCCTAAGAATGAAATTAAATTTCCTTATGAATCTATTATCAGAGCCACTTATGGATTGCATACCAAAGATGGCAATACCTAGATCTATTCGTATTTTTATGCCTAGCTAGGGGCTCTAAACGATAGCGCTTGTTGGGAGACCACCCAATTTTATTTTTGTTCTTTGCTTTTTGCTACTATTTAGTAATAAATAATTCATATAGCCTCTGGTTAGATGTGGTTTTGTGTTTTAGTTAGTGTTTGTGCCAAGTTAAACCTTTAGGATAGCTTACGGTGATAGTTGTGTTGATCCTGCTGAAAATTAGAAACTTTTACACTTAGTAAATTAGTTTGGAAAATTCACAGAAATGTGATTTTGATCTGATTCTTTTTGATGTGGATTGGTAAAACAATTTCTCATATTTTCCTAATTTGGATGGATTTGTGGAGTTACATAAGTATTCAAGAGTTACAGATTACTACTGACTGTTCTATTTTTGACAGATTCTGTTTTTCACGTGTTGTTTGCTTATTTTGATGAATCTATGGGTAGTATAGGGGGGTATGAACCATGGAGAACTTGGAATACAATATATATTAGACCAATATAAATAAAGAATGAGTTTGCAACAGTAGCTTAAAGTGGTGATTTATTTTCTTATACTAACGGAGCTCATGAGATTTTCTGTCGAGTTTTGTGTTGTGAAGTTTTCAAGTTTTGGGTGAGGATTTGATGGACTATAGAATAAGGAGTGGAAAGAGCCTAAGTTTGGGGATGCCCAAGGCACCCCAAGGTAATATTCAAGGATAACCAAAAGCCTAAACTTGGGGGTGCCCCGGAAGGCATCCCCTCTTTCGTCTTCGTCTATCGGTAACTTACTTGAGGCTATATTTTTATTCACCACATGATATGTGTTTTGCTTGGAGCGTGTTGCATGATTTGAGTCTTTGGTTTTTAGTTTACCACAATAATCCTTGCTGTACACACCTTTTGGGAGAGACACACATGAATCGTGATTTATTAGAATACTCTATGTGCTTCACTTATATCTTTTGAGCTAGACAATATTGCTCTAGTACTTCACTTATATCTTTTTAGAGCACGACGGCGGTTTTATTTTATAGAAATTGTTGAACTCTCATGCTTCACTTATTTTATTTTGAGAGTCTTTTAGAACAGCATGGTAATTTGCTTTGGTTATAAATTTAGTCCTAATATGATAGGCATCCAAGATGAATATAATAAAAACTTTCATATAAAGTGCGTTGAATACTATGAGAAGTTTGATTCTTTATGATTGTTTTGAGATATGAAGATGGTGATATTAGAGTCATGCTATTGGAGTAGTGGTCAATTTGAGAGATACTTGTGTTAAAGTTTGTGATTCCCGTAGCATGCACGTATGGTGAACCGTTATGTGATGAAGTCGGAGCATGATTTATTTATTGATTGTCTTCCTTATGAGTGGCGGTCGGGGACGAGTGATGGTCTTTTCCTACGAATCTATCCCCCTAGGAGCATGCGCATAGTACTTCGTTTTGATAACTAATAGATTTTTGCAATAATTATATGATTTATTTATGACTAATGTTGAGTCCATGGATTATACGCATTCTCAACCTTCCAGCATTGCTAGCTTCTCTTGTGCCACGCAACTTTCGATGGTAGCATACACCCACCATTACCTTCCTCAAAACAGCCACCATACCTACCTATTATGGCATTTCTAGAGCCATTCCGAGATATATTGCCATGCAACTTTCCACTGTTCCGTTTATTATGCCACGCTCCATCATTGTCATATTGCTTTGCAAGATCATGTAGTTGACGTCATATTTGTGGCAAAGCCACCGTTCATAATTAATTCATACATGTCACTCTTGAATCATTGCACATCCCGGTACACCGCCGGAGGCATTCACATAGAGTCATATTTTGTTCTAAGCATTGAGTTGTAAGTAAATAAAAGTGTGATGATCTTCATTATTAGAGCATTGTCCCATGTGAGGAAAGGATGATGGAGACTATGATTACCCCACAAGTCGGGATGAGACTCCAGACGAAAAAAGAGGCCAAAAAAAGAGAGAGATGTCCCAAATAAAAAATATAAAAAAATGAGAGAAAAAGAGAGAAGGAACAATGTTACTATCCTTTTACCACACTTGTGCTTCAAAGTAGCCCCATGATCTTCATGATAGAGAGTCTCCTATGTTGCCACTTTCATATACTAGTGGGAATTTTCATTATAAGAACTTGGCTTGTATATTCCAATGATGGGCTTCCTCAAAGTGCCCTAGGTCTTCGCGAGCAAGCGAGTTGGATGCACACCCACTTAGTTTCTTTTTTAGCTTCCATATACTTATAGCTCTAGTGCATCCATTGCATGGCAATCCCTACTCACTCACATTGATATCTATTGATGGGCATCTCCATAGCCCGTTGATATGCCTAGTTGATGTGAGACTATCTTCTCCTTTTTGTCTTCTCCACAACCACCATTCTATTCCACCTATAGTGCTATGTCCATGGCTCACACTCATCTATTGCGTGAAAGTTGAAAAAGTTTAAAAATACTAAAGTTTGAAACAATTGCATGATTTAAATATTTTCTGTGATGAAGATAGAGCATAGCCACACTATATGATTTTGTAGGGATAGCTTTCTTTGGCCATTTTATTTTGAGAAGACATGATTGCTTTGTTAGTATGCTTGAAGTATTATTGTTTTTATGTAAATATAAAAATTTTGTTTTGAATTGTTCGAATATGAACATTCATGCCACAATAAAGAAAATTACATGGATAAATATTTTAGGTAGCATTCCACATCAAAAATTCTATTTTTATCATTTACCTACTCGAGGACGAGCAAGATTTAAGCTTGGCGATGCTTGATACGTCTCCAACGTATCTATAATTTTTGATTATTCCATGCTATTATATTATCTATTTTGGATGTTTAAAAGGAATTTATATGCTATTTTATATTATTTTTGGGACTAACCTATTAACCGAGGGCCCAGTGCCAGTTTTGGTTTTTTGCCTATTTCAGAGTTTTGCAGAAAAGAAATACCAAACGAAGTCCAAATGGAATGAAACCTTCACGATGATCTTTCTTGGACAGAAAGCAAACCAGAAGACTTGGATATGAAGTCGGAGACGCAACAAGGCGACCACAAGGCAGGAGGGCGCGCCCGGGGGATAGGGCGAGCCCCCTACCTCATGGGCCCCTCGTAGCTCCCCTGACCTAGTTCCTTCGCCTATATATACTCTTATACCCTGAAAGCATCCAGGAGAGCCATGAAACCACTTATACACCACCGCAACCTTCTGTACCCGTGAGATCCCATCTAGGGACCATTTCTGGTGTCCTGCCGGCGGAGGATTCAATCACGGAGGGCTTCTACATTAACACCATTACCTCTACGATGAAGCGTGAGTAGTTTACCACGGACCTTCGGGTCCATAGTTATTAGCTAGATGGCTTCTTCTCTCTCTCTTTGATTCTCAATACCATGTTCTCCTCGATGTTCTTGGAGATCTATTCGATGTAATTTTATTTTGCGGTGTGTTTGCCGAGATCTGATGAATTGTGGATTGATGATCAGATTATCTATGAATATTATTTGGTTCTTCTCTAAATTTTTATATGCATGATTTGATATCTTTGCAAGTCTCTTCGGATTATCAGTTTAGTTTGGCCTATTAGATTGATCTTTCTTGCAATGGGAGAAGTGCTTAGCTTTGGGTTCAATCTTGCGGTGTCCTTTCCCAGTGACAGTAGGGGCAGCAAGGAACATATTGTATTGTTGCCATCGAGGACAAAAAGATGGGGTTTCATCATATTGCTTGAGTTAATTCCTCTACATCATGTCATCTTACTTAATGTGTTACTCCGTTCTTTATGAACTTAATACTCTAGATGCATACTGGATAGCGGTCGATGTGTGGAGTAATAGTAGTAGATGCAGGCAGGAGTTGGTCTACTTGACACGGACATGATGCCCATGTTCATGATCATTGCCTTAGATATCATCATAACTATATGCTTTTCTATCAATTGTTCGGCAGTAATTTGTTCACCCACCATAATATTTGCTATCTTGAGAGAAGCCACTAGTGAAACCTATGGCCCCGGGTCTCTTTTCCATTATATTGAATCTCTTTTACATCTTGCTAGTTTCTGATCTACTATTTTGCAATCTTTTACTTTCCGATCTATAAACCAAAAATACCAAAAATATTTACTTTACCGTTTATCTATCTCTATCAGATCTCACTTTTGCAAGTGACTGTGAAGGGATTGACAACCCCTTTATCACGTTGGGTGCAAGTTGTTGATTGTTTGTGCAGGTATTCGGTGACTTGTGCGTTGTCTCCTACTGGATTGATACCTTGGTTCTCAAAATAGAGGGAAATACTTACGCTACTTTGCTGCATCACCATGTCCTCTTCAAGGGAAAACCAACGCAAGCTCAAGAGGTAGCAGGGCTAGGTCGAGGTACTCTAGCATGCAAAAGCTGATCTTTGGCCTCATCATGGTCTCAAGGAAACTATGCCAGTACTTCCAAGCCCATGATATCACGGTTGTTACACGTTTTCTGTTGCAGTAGATACTCCGAAACCCGGACGCTACCGGCAGAATAGTGGATTGGGCTCTGGAGTTATCCACCTTTGGTTTGAGGTTTGAGAGCACATCAACTATCCAGAGCAGGGCGTTGGCAGAGTTTATCGCCGAATGGATGCCAACCCCTGACGAGGAAGTGACAGAGAGAGTTTTTCCCAGCAAGGAATCACCCCAAGAATGGATTATGTATTTTGATGGTGCTTTTTCCCTACAAGGTGTGGGGGCTGGCATGCTTCTTGTTACCCCTCCAGGGAGAACTTGAAGTACGTCGTCTAGATGCATTTTGCATGGGAAGAAGCTACCAACAATATAGCAGAGTATGAAGGGCTCCTTGCCGCGCTCAGAATTGCAGCAGAATTGGGAATTAAGAAGCTGATTATTCAAGGAGACTCATAGTTGGTGGTGAGGCAAGTTAACAAGGATTATCAAAGTCCATTAATGGAGGCATACGCCAAGGAAGTGAGAAGATTGGAGGAGCACTTTGACGGAATGCAAACATAGCATGTACCCCTGTGGAACCAAAGACTTTTGCTCTCCGTTTTACTCGGCCCTCCGTATCCCCAGCAACAATAGCCCAGAAGAGGAGAAAGTTGGACATTGGAAAGCCTCTCTCGGTAGAGCCGTTCGCTCCCGGTAGAGACCCTGCTGGAAACAACTCCTCGAAGCCTGCCGGACCACCCCCTCCTGACAGTTCCATGGACCCCGTGCACGAGGCCAGTGCGCCCGCATCAGAGGAGGTGCTGCTAGTCCTCGTTGTTGAGCCACATGCTCCAACTTGGGCAAGGTACATTGTCCACTTCCTCCAAACCGGAGAGCTTCCTGGCGATCAAGACGAAGCTGAAAGAGTAGCCGAAGGGCCAGTATGTATCAATTTGTCGATGACACTCTATACAAAAGGAGGCCCAACGGTGTGAAATTGAAGTGTGTCTGTCGGGAAGAAGGAAAGGAGCTGCTGGCTCAGATACACAAAGGAATGCGTGTCTCCCACATTGGATCAAGGGCAGTAGTTGGGAAAGCATTCCGGCTAGGATTCTATTGGCCCAAAGCCCTCCAAGATGCGGTCGAGCTAGTCACTAAGTGTGAAGCCTGGCAGTTCCATTCCAAGAAAACCCACCTACATGCCCAAGCGCTTCAGACAATCCCTCTATCATGGCCATTTTTGGTCTGGGGGCTCGATATCCTCGGCCCCTTCCCCCGAGAAATCGGGGGCTTTGAATTCTTGTTCGTTGCCATCGACAAGTTTACAAACTGGTCGGAAGTGACTGCCGTGAGAAAGATGACTGCTCAGTCAGCTATCAAGTTCTTGAGAGATCTGGTGTGTTGTTTTGGAGTTATGGCAAGGATCATCACTGATGACGACAACTAGTTCACGAGCCGTGCCTTCATGCAATATGTTCATGCCCTCGGATGCAAGATCTCATTCGCCTCTATGGCACACCCCCAGAGCAATGGACAAGCTGAGAGGGCGAACGTTGAAGAGCTATGCGGACTCAAGACAAGAACCTTTGATATGCTGCAGAAGCACGGCAGGCGGTGGATCGAGGACCTTCCGGTAGTTCTCTGGTCCCTCAGAACGACACCAAACCGAGATACCGGGAAGACACCCTTATCCCTGGTCTATGGGGCAGAAACATTGATCCCCACGGAACTCATTTACTGGTCGCCTTGAGTACTTGCTTACGACGAAGTCGTACAAGATCTGCACCGGCGTGACGATGATGTGCTACTCGAGGAGAACCGTCTCTAGGCTGCTACGCATGTTGCACGCTACTAGCAAGCCCTGCATCTCTATCATAGCCGCAGGGTTCACGCCCGATGCACTACTAGGAAAAGGGCTATAGATAGGATTGATTCTAATGGTGCACCGTGGAAGCAGTGCGCCACTACTATATACTAATGGCGCACCTGTTTGTGATACGCCATTAGTGTGGAAGACACTAATGGCGCATTGTAAACAGGGTGCGCCACTAGTATGAATTATTTTTTTTCCATTTTCCCATACATACTAATGGCGCATCGGGTCCATAATGCGCCATTACTATCTATAACTACTAATGGCGCACCAAGCAGGCAGTGCGCCATTACTGTAAATTTTGTTTTATTCTTTTTTTTGCAAAACTACTAATGGCGCATCGTGGCACAGTGCGCCATTACTAGTTTAAACTAGTAATGGCGCACTCAGAGGAGATGCGCCATTAGTATATATACTTATTATTTTTACTTTTTTGCAAAACTACTAATGGCGCACCGTAGGCTGATGCGCCATTAGTAACCAGGGTTACTAATGGCGCATTTTCCTACGGTGCGCCATTAGTAACCTGGGACCAACAAGATATTTTGGACAGCCCACACCTACCCACTCACTTTCCCCACTTCATTCCATCCACCTCCTTCTCCAAGCTTTCGGCCATCTCCTCCTCCTCACCTCATTTCCACCATAGATTCAACAAAATTAAGTGGTGAAATTACCTTTTTTTGATAGGTAAGTAAGGGAAAGCTATCTTCATGATATAGATCTACTTTTTTTTCTCCCTAGCTCGCTCCAACAATGTGCACATGCACTTTTTGTGGCCTAGCTAGATCTATGTATGTTTGTGGTGTTGCATGTGTTTGTGGTGTTGCATATATGTTTGTGTTTGAAGGTACCGGTATTTGAAATATGCGATAGTTGCCAATATTTTGCCGGAATGTTTTGATTCATTTCCGTTTCGGCGAGAATTTTGGCACTATGCATTCTTTTTGGTCCTATTTTTAGGGAAGGTCATGCCAAATTTTTTCTTGGTTCTAACATATCGTTTTGCTCTACCCCGCAGGCGACCATGGTCCGCACGATGACTGAAGGCATCGTGAATAGGTTTTTGAGCTCCGCGAAGGCCGAGATGCTTCAAAAGAACGAGACGGAGATAAGATGTCCATGTCGAAGATGCAAGCTGAAGAGCCTTATTGCGGACCCGAATTCCGGGCAGGTGCGGGACCACCTGCTCTTGCGTGGTTTCATGGATGGCTATCGGTGGCAAGGTGATGAAGATGACTATCAAGTCGTCCATGGCCGGGGCCGGGTAAGAAATGAGGAAGGGCAACAAGACAAGTACCACCGCGGCAAGGGCGGGTGAGAAGACGAAGAATCTCCAGGACATGATCACGACGGTGATGCTGTACACAGTCATCATGTAGAAGATGTCGTACATGATGATGAGGAAGATCAAGACGAAGGGAATGATCATGAAGATGAAGATGCCGGAGCAGACGACGATGGAGGCTGGGTGCAGGACCCTCATATTCAAGAGCTGCTTCTCAAGCGGACGTATAACGCAAGAGCTGCCGCCCGAGAGAAAGCCAAGCTGGATCAACTGGAGATAGACGCGGTTACTCCATTGTATGAAGGATGCAGGCCCGAGGATACCCGCCTGAAAGTAACGCTCATGGCTCTGGAGATGAAGGTAAAACACAAAATGACCGACACATGCTTCGACGAGAACATGTCATTCTGGCACGAACGTCTTCCCAAGGGGAACAAGTGCCCGACCAGTTTCGAGGAGGCGAAGAAAATCGTGTGTCCTCTGGATTTACCGCACGTGAAATACCATGTGTGCATGAACAATTGCATCATTTATCGGGACGAGCACGCGAAGTCTACCATATGTCCGGTGTGCGGCGTCACTCGATACAAGAAGAGGAAGAAAGCTCCTCGAAAATCGGTGTGGTACTTTCCGATCACTCCTCGTCTGCAGCGGTATTTCGCGGACCCTAAGGTAGCAAAGCTCCTGCGTTGGCACGCGGATAGGGAGGAGAAGAAGCAAGAAGATGACGCAAATGATCCGGAGATAGATAAAAAAGACAAGATGCTGAGTCACCCTAAGGATGCGAGCCAGTGGCAAGCGTTGAACTTCGAATACCCAGAATTTGGGAACGATCCAAGGAACATCGTGCTGGGCGCGAGCACCGATGGAGTCAATCCGTTTGGCAGCCAGAGAAGCACACATAGCACCTGGCCTGTGTTTGTGTGGATGTACAACCTTCCCCCCTGGTTGTGCATGAAGAGGAAGTACATTCACATGAGTATGCTAATTGAAGGGCCGAAACAACCAGGGAACGACATCAATCTGTATCTGGGGCTGCTGAAAGAGGAGCTTGACACGCTGTGGAAAACGCCAGCCAATACCTGGGACGCTGCAGAGAAAGAATATTTCCCTATGAGAGCCGCACTGCTCACGACGGTGCACGACTATCTCGGTTACGGATATCTCGCGGGGCAGGTAGTCCACGGATTTTCTGGATGCGTAAGGTGCATGGATGACACAACGTATCGCCAGCTAGATAGAGATCCCGGGTCTTCGAAAACCGTGTTCATGGGACATCGAAGGTGGCTTCGCGACGATGACCCGTGGAGGAAACGCAAGGATCTGTTCGATGGTGTAACCGAACCTCGAAAACGCCCGTGTATGAGGAGCGGCGAGGAAATAGACAAGCTGTTGAAAAATTGGAAAGACTGCCCACTGCCGGGAAAGAAGCGAAAGGCGCCAGAGCCACTGCTGAAGGTATGGAAAACGAGGTCTGTTTTCTGGGACTTGCCGTACTGGAAGATCCACCGTGTGCCTCACAGCCTTGATGTCATGCATATCACGAAGAACGTGTGCAAGAGTCTGCTTGGTACCATGCTCAATATGCCAGAGAGGACCAAAGATGGGCCGAAAGCAAGGGCAGACTTGAAATCAATGGGCATCAGGCAGGAGCTTCACGCTAATGATGATGATGATGATGATGAGGCGAAGCAGGACACGGAAAGTCGTCGCAAAGGCAAAAAGGCCAAGAAGACCGGAAATGACTACCCTCCCGCATGCTTCACTCTAAGTCAGGAGGAGATCGAGCAGTTTTTCACCTGCCTCCTAGGAGTAAAACTTCCTTACGGTTACGCGGGGAAGATAATCAGATACCTAGACCCAGCAAAGCAGAAGTTCAGCGGGATGAAGTCTCACGACTGTCACGTGCTGATGACGCAGATACTTCCAGTTGCAATCCGTGGGATCATGGACACGCACGTCCGTGAAACGCTATTTGGCCTATGCAACTTTTTTGACGTCATCTCTCGGAAGTCGATTGGCGTGAGGCAACTCAGAAGGCTACAGGAAGAGATCGTGGTGATACTATGCGAGCTTGAGATGTACTTCCCGCCCGCATTCTTTGACGTTATGGTGCATCTGCTGGTCCATATAGTGGAGGATATCATCCAACTCGGGCCGACGTTCCTGCACAGCATGATGCCGTTCGAAAGGATGAATGGTGTCATCAAAGGATACGTTCGCAACATGTCACGTCCAGAGGGAAGCATAGCCAGGGGCTTTCTGACCGAAGAGTGCATCTCCTACTGCACGAATTATCTAGGCATCGAGAACCCCGTTGGTCTGCCCGTCAACAGGCACCTCGGCAGGCTCGCTGGATGGGGTCACCATGAGGGTCGCCGCGAAATGCATGTCGACTTCGAGGGTCGACTCGCCGACTTTTAAAGAGCAAACCTAGTCGCGCTAAAACACATAGACGTGGTCGATCCTTGGGTGGTAGAGCACAAAACCTTTATTAAGAAGACGTACAATGACCGAGGCCAACAGAGGACGGACGGAGATATACTCAAAGAGCACAACTCATGTTTCACGCGTTGGTTCAAGCAGAAGCTTCTATCGTACCCTTTACATGAGGATTCTTCCGCGGAAGAACAACTCATATTCGCCTTGTCACAGGGCGCCGAGCACAACCTGATGACCTATGAGGCGTACGATATCAACGGCTACACATTCTACACCGAGGACAAGGACATGAAGAGCGATGGTTATCAGAACTCCGGGGTAACGATGGAATCCTACACCGGTAACGACAAGGACAGATACTACGGAAGGATCGAGGAGATCTGGGAGCTGAGCTACGCTGGAGAGAAGGTCCCGATGTTCCGTGTCAGATGGGCCAAAAACGTCATAAAAGAAGACAGGTATTTCACCACCATGGTTATACCCGAAGCCAAATCCAAGACCACGGGTGCAAACGTCACCGCGAAAAATGAGCCATGGGTACTGGCTTCCCAAGTGGACCAATGCTTCTTCATTACCGACCCGCCAAAGCTCAGTCGTGTTGTCGTGAGGAGAGGCAAAAGGAAGATCATTAGAATGGATGGAGTAGCCAATGAGCAAGACTTCGACAAGTACGGCGACCCGAAGATCGAACATGACGATGACGATGAAGTAGCAGCACACACCACAAGAAGAAGCAGGACCACCCTACCTAAAGGACGTCCGTTCCACAGAAGAACTCCGTTTGCGAAAAAGAAGGGCAAGCAGATTGTGAACAGATAGCTAGCTAAGACCGATTGTATTTAAATCGTAGTCTTCATTTCTCGATTGTATTTCATGGGCACCTTTTGATATCATGAATATTTTTAAATTTCATGGGCACTTTTTGAATTCATGAGGACACTTGATCTCGATTCCCCCTCCATCTTGATCTCGATCCCCCTCCATCTCGATCGCACCGGCACCCTCCCCCGCTAGCTCCACCCATCGCAACCCTCCCCCGCTCCACCGCCGGAGCACCCGGCCCCCCGCACCCGCACTTTTTGAACATATTTTTTAAATTTTTTTACTATTTTTATAAAAAATATTACTATTATAATTTAAACAAGTTTGAACGTATTTAAACACAAATAAATATAAAAAACAGCATTTAAAATGCATAAAAAATATTACTGTTATGATTTAAACAAGTTTGAACATATTTAAACACAAATAAATATAAAAAACACCATTTAAAATGCATAAAAAAAATATTGGGGATCCTGGGAATCGAACCCAGGACCTCCTGGTGTGTGTGCTGCGTGCTGACCAGTCGGGCTAGTGCGTGGGTTCTGTTGTAGATAGGGTTGGGCTGTAGATATGGCTACTAGGCTAGGTTAAAACAAAATTCTAATGGCGCACCGAGGGGTGGTGCGCCATTAGAACAGTCGTACTTATGGCGCACCTGCGTGTGGTGCGCCATTACAAAGCTTCCCTCCACCTATTCCCCTCTGGCCTCTCTCCCTCCCTCGCCAGATCCCCCCCCCCCACTCGACCTAACTTTGCCCCCGCGCCGTCGCCCCCACGCCGTCGCCCCCCGACGCCCAGCCGCTGCCGGAGCTTCAACGCCAGCGTCTTCCTCAGTCCGGGCACAGGGTGCAGGATGACGACCGCGGCCGCCGGCCTTCCCACGGCCAACTGAGGCATCCCTTCGACGACGACGCCGCCGCCGACCCCGACCCCAACCCCGACCCTGACCCCTCCGGCGACCGGCCGCGCCTGCCCAGGTACCTCTCCTCCTTCCTCCTTCCTCCCTCTCCATCCTTCCTCCCTCCCCAACCTATGCATGGTGATTCCTCCCTTCTCCTCCACCCCCTCACCTGCAAACCCTAGGGCCATGGCGGCAGGCTTCTTGCTCCCTTGTAAGAACATCCTCTCTGTTGGCCTACATGTATTTCAGAGAACAAATTCGTAATTCATTTCATTCTGTTGGCCTGCATTAGGTAAGCATCAAGTGGATTTAACTATTTTAGATAGTTTCAGTTAACTGTTTTGCGTTTCCTGAAGAGGTTCACCTATAGTTTCAAAAATTCAGTCACTGGACATATGCAATAATTTACAAAGAGCAAGTGATGTAGAGCAAAAATTCAGCAAATGATGTATAGTTTCAAAAATTCAGTGAAACTGAACCTACCCTATTGCTTCATGTAGAAAAGGCGGAAATGCAAGCAAGATCATGCTTGGCTTAGCCAAATTCATGTTACTGAATTTTTTTCAACATGATAAAATTGTCATGCTACTAAATGTTATAGAAATGCAAGGGAACACAGAAATACTAGGGCACACAACATTTAGAGTACTCTGAAATTCAGTTCTGAAATTTTTTGTTAGATAGTGGCTACACTAATCTAGAGTAGTATCCCAATCTGATGGAGTACTTGATTTGGGGGACTGAACTTATGCTTATGTATGCCATCAGAAGCAGTTCGAAATCATTATTCTCTCTTTTCCTTGCAGGTTTGGGCAACTTCAGTCGGTTGATGTTGAATCCATTGAGCCTTCACTTAGAGCTGGTACTCATCCATGTAACTCTTCACATTTCCATGTAGGATGGTTGCCTATCACTTACTAGTGTGCTAGTGCCTCTTAGTCCAAAGACTAATAGCTATGACAAAGTATAATTCCTTGTAGTGTTTAAGTATAACAAAATTCAGAGAAATGCATGCAGAAGCTAGATCAGTACCAGCTAGCTAGCTAGCTAGTAGTAGTACTACTGCTACTGTTCTTTCCTTTCTTTTGGTAGTACTACTGCTAGTAGTAGTACTACTGCTACTGTTCTTATGTGTGCTGTCCACAGATTGGTGTACAGTCCTCCTTCGAACCCAACTTTTTCACCAGGTGGAACCAATGTGATTAACTTTAGGATCATTCTGTATGCATTTTCGCTGTTAAGAAGGTGCGCCCACAAAGCCATCTTCCACGTGCTTGACCATCCAGGTCCATCTTCCCCTAGTAAGAAACAACGATGTATTAACTTTCGATTTGAGGAGAAATGTCCCTTTACTAGTAGGTGAGATAAACCAGTACTAGGAAAATATTTCTTGTTGCACCCTTTCTTGGCAAAACACATACAGCTACAAGTTTGTGTCTTATGTTTTCACTTGATAAGCGATGCTCCTAAGGCACATCCCGATAGTAAACCATTAATTCCAGCAATGAAGTTCAACAATGTGTATTCTTATTAGACTAGCACAATGCCCGTTTGCTGCCACGGATTAAAAATTACACTGCAAGATTAAGATGATTATACTGCTATCTGTGCCAGACCACACCATCCATATCTGCTCTTATACACCCCCTTTGTGCTAGATCGAAGTCCAACAGTGGGTGTGGCGACTGTCAACAGTCATGATGATGGACAGATTGCCACAACCATTTGATTTTCTTTTGCATTCATCCTATTGTCAAAACATGCACAATTATTTGACTAATTCCATAGTATTGCTCGATATGGTTGATTCAAAAAGCAGGACAGACAAAAAGGACATATCAAATGTGGACATGTACTGTAAGGAAAGCATAAGCTATTTTATACCGAACAAGTAAAATCATAAGACTAATCTGCTGTATCCATTACTATATTTGGTCCATAGATGTTTATGACTCTGAGCCATGATCTGTAAAAATACATTTGTCATTCTTTCTGTGTTTGTACAGACTTTCTAAACTATTGATAATTTTTTGTTGGGAGACATATTATATCTGGAATGGAAGCTCACATAAGTTGAGCTGATTTTTGTCCATATGAAAGCAAAGGACCATATGGTCTGTGGCTGGGTTTTGTCTCCGACCATCGTGTCGTGATGAATTTGCAGGTACCCCGAGAGGCCCTTGAGTTTGCCGGAATGTCGATTAACTTCCGTTCCGGCAAATTCGGGTACTCCATATGTCCTATTTTCAGCAAAGGTCATGCTAAAATTTTCCGTGAATTTTAGCATGACTTTGCTAAAAATAGGACATATGGGGTACTTGCGACTAATGCATGGGCCGGGCTATCTTAGTACTTAGTTAAGTAGGATCAACTGCCCTGCCATTCTTGTTGCATTAAATCATAGGTGGCAATAGAGCCAAGTGATTAGGCCCAACTTAGAATTATCCTTAGCATCGATAAACCCTAGATGATAAACCCAACATAGGTGGCAATAGAGCCAAGATTAGGCCCAACCTAGGGTGCCTCGGCATCGATAAACCCTAAATGATGAAAACTTAACTTGGTTGCCCCGGATGCCTCGGTGTCGATGAGAACCTAAATGATGAAAGCTTAGGCTTTTAGGGTGCCTCGGTGTCGACAAACCCTAAATCATGAGACCATGATCTTGTTCCTTGACAATAACCATCTTTTTGACCAAACTTTTTTCCTATTTAGAGAGAAACATGGCCCACAACGATGAGGCCGGTGGTTCGGGCGGCAAGCAATTCTGGGAGCTGTCCCAAGAGATGGAGGAACAACCTCACCGCTATGATGACGCCGCGGAAGACACCGATCCTGATTACACAACCCCTAGTGGCGTCGGGGATGACACCACTGATGGTGCCGCCGAGGATGCCACCACTGATGATGGCGGCGCACACACAGATGGTGGCGGCGCACACACAGATGGCAGCCAACCGAAGAAGCAAAGGAAGGACCGGCGCCCAAATGCGCTCCGCACCGTCAAGGAGGAATTCACTCAAGTGGACTCCGACGGGAATCCAACGGAGCCCAAACATATAGTCAAGGGGTACTCGGTTCAGCTCGGGTGCATTCTCCGGAGCACCGTCTCGATCAACACCGAGAACCTTAGGCATAAGGACCGAGGGAATTTGCGCAACCTCCTCTTCACGAAGCTGCACGAACGATACAAGTTCCCCGCCGAATTTGAAAACACATGCCTCTCAGGGAATAAAGTGAACAATGCCGCCCTCACGAAGATGAGCATGGCCCTGTCTACTTGGAGAAGCGCGGTGAAGAGAATGATTGATAAAGGTGATAGTTATGACAAGATCAAGGCAAAATATCCTTTGATGAGCGAAGATGAGTACAAGGAGTTCAAGATCAAGTGCCAGAGCCCCGCAACCTCCGAATCAAGTCAGTGGGGGAAAGAAATGCGGGAGTTGAACTTAGGGGAACACAAACTCGGTCCCGGCGGTTATAGAGTGGCGGAGCCTATATGGGACAAGGAGGACGCGGAGCGTGCTGAGCAAGGCCTACCGCCCCGCTTCGAGAAATACAGCGGTGACAAGCAGACCAGGAACTATGTTAGGGCCTAGTACAAGGAGGACCCGATAACAAAGGAGCTTACCACGGATCCGAAGACCAGGGCGCTTGAGCTTGTTCTGGTAAGGAATACACCCCCGCGTAATTAGCTCCATATGGTTGCACTCTAATTAATCCCCAATATTTCTAAATGGTTCATGTTCCTTTCACAGGACAATGAAAGCAGTAGCGCGGGGTCGTCTAAGAGCTCCCCTTTCGACACCCCTTTAAATAGGGCGTTGAACGTAATGAAAAAGAAGGATAAGCTCGATAAGCCGACGTCAGCTGGTCGTGTGGCCGGCAAAGGCTTGTCCACAAAATGGGGGTCATACTATACCGCTGGTGTGCGGAAGGAGAAAAAGACCAGCTCGGAAAGCCAGATGCGCGAGGTTGAAGAACTCAAGGCACAAGTGGCGCAGATTCCGGAGCTTGTCCATGAGCAAGTGCAACAACAGCTTGGAACGACGCTCAACGCCATGGTGCCTATGTTGATTCATGGGCTGACGACGTGGATTGCGGGCGGCCAAAAGGGGCCTCCCCCGGTTCCCAGCTTCACGGCCAGCAACTCGCACAGCGCAGCGGCGACACCATTGGTGTCTCCGGCGGCGGCGCCATTGGTGTCTCCGGCGGCAGCGCCATTGGTGTCTCCGGTGGCGGCGCCATTGGTGTCTCCGGTGGCGGCGCCATTGGTGTCTCCGGCGGCGGCGCCATTGGTGTCTCCGGCGGCGGCACCATTGGTGTCTCCGGCGGCGGCGCCATTGGTGTCTCTGGCGGAGGCGGTATTCGTGTCTCCGGCACCGGCACGGGCATTGGAGCTTAATGCACCCGGGTGTACGCCGACCGGCACCTCGCCAGCAAGCGCCCCCTCCGTCAGTTGCACGCCCGCCGTTGGCGGTGGCTCGACATTAGCCGAGCTCGACGGCATCACGGTAACTAAGCCTCTCGGCCGATGACTTCATCTCCTTTCCTTTGACTGGGCATCCCTGACGCCCTATCCATGTTTTTCCAGGGCACCGCCGATGTTCCTTGCACTCTTCTGCACTTCGTGGGCGCCGAGTTGGTCGATGTCGCCAAGGGCAGAATCGTTCAACCGGGCAACCCCATGTTCCACGGTAATCCGATGCCAACCACAATGTATAGGGTTGAAGTGGTCCGGGTGCTGCCAGGCTGCGACGAGCTATTACCTCCGATTCGACCCGCTGGGGCCGACGAAGAAGATGAGATGACCCTCGGCACCTGCGTAAACTGGCCCCTGCTATGGCCGAAGAGCCAGATTCGTTTGGGGGCGGGGGACACCACCCCACAGACAAGACCGCCAGTCGTGCCGGCGCCAAGCCATGGCAAGAACGCCGCAACGCTAACGGACCTGCCGGACATCCCTATGGCACAGGATCCGGACAGCCCTATGGCACAGGATCCGGACGGCGACGACAACGACGACGGTACATTTACCAAAGTTGATAAGTACTTTGCCGAACATGGGTACGCTGACGAGTTCTGCGGGCCTCTTTCTCAAGAACCCAACCAAGACCACCGCGATCTAGCTGGTACGGCGGAGAAATCCAATTGCAACAAGCGTCGTCTGGCGTTCAGTTCTCAGGACACGCCTCCAGCTCCCGCCTTCACCGAGCCTCAGATAGCTGAGGCGCGAAATATTATCAGCCCCAACACGCTGAAGAAGGCGGTATGTGAGCAGAACTCGGTCCCATTACAGGAGATCAAGAAGAAGGGCCGGAAACGAACGACTAACAAGGGCGCCGGTGCGAGCCAGCCGGCACCGAGTTCGATCCGTGCTCAGGACGGGCCACCTTCACCTAAGGATATCTCGAGGAGGGTGCATGTGGCGGGTAGGGCGATGCTACCGCCAAATATGCTGAATGCTGCAACCGGTGCTATGCGGAGTCTGCATGACAGTGTTCTGATTTTGGAGAAGCAGCGTCTCAGAGAGAAGGATGTGGCATACCCGGTTTTCATGGCCAAGGTGCTAGAGAGCAAGGTCTTTGTGGATGGCGACATCGGGGGTATGATCGTCCTGCGGTTTGATGACATCTTTGCTATGTTTAACCTTCATCCGTTGCACTACACCTTCGTTCGGCTGTTTTCGCTGAGCATGCAGATGCGGATCATTAGAGACAATACCCCGGACATCGTGATAGTCGACCCCTTCTACATGTGTGCCAAGCACTTGAGCAGCACTAGGGACCGCCAAGTTGCGAGTTCACACCTCGAAGGCGTCATTCTGGCAAACGCAGATAAGGATAACTTCCTTGTGCCTTACTTTCCCGAGTAAGTCATCCCTTAACCGCCCCGTAACATATGATTTCTTAGATTTCGATCGTTCTTTTTTTCTAACATTCCGTGTTCTGTGCAGTGACACACATTGCACACTCATCCTCTTAAGCCCGAAATATTCCATGGCCACGTATTTCGACCCAAACCGTAACTCCATGATAGACTACACAAATGTGAAGAAAGTTCTTGATGATGTTCTCCCCGGCTATGCCCAATCTGGAGGCACCTTCACCAGGCCAGTTCGTAAGTACGGCAAGCACATCTTCTCACACAATACGAAGTTCTGCTGCGTCAAGCAGCTGCCTGGCGGTCAGAAGGATGCCTACTACGCCCTCCATCACATGCGGGCGATCGTAAGGGACCATCATCACCTTCTTCTACCAGATAATCTCAAAGATTGGGCCGCGAGCTTGTCGGCAGTCCAGGACGCGGACCTCAGACAAGAATTCTTTCGCATCCAGTCGGAGTTTGCGGACATCATCCATCAAGATGTCCTTCATACCGCGGGGCAGTTCTTCCTCAGATATCAATCGTCCAACAGTGAGATAGATGAAACGCTACAAATGCAGGGTGACAACGACCGTGATTTCATGACCATCACGACAGACGGCGGCTTCACCCACGCTCCTGTCCGATGAGTTGAGTCGAAAGTAGTGATGTGTAGTTCTGAAACATTGATTGGCTCATGTTGTAATTAAACTTTAATGAATTCGGATGTCTCTTTGGTTTGGACGGTTGTTCAACTTAGATGTAATCAATGCTATTTATTAGTAGGACCAAGAATCGTGCTATTAATGTCTTGCTTTTCTCTTCCGATCCTTTTGTTGCATACTTACACATTGCTTATGTATTGTCTGTTGTTTGGCTTGTGCATAGAGATGCCGTCGTATGTCGTGTACAAGGGTAAGGTTCCCGGAGTCTACGATGACTGGGAGGAGTGTCGGAGACAGGTTCACCGTTTCAGCGCTAACAGTTACAAAGGGTACACCACTAGGGCGGAGGCCGAATCTAGATACGCCCGCTATCTAGCGGGAGAGAGGAGGGAGCGTTGGAGGAACCGGATGAAGACCAGTTTGATCGCGATGATGCTCATCGTGATGACCACAGCTCTCTTCTATGTGATGGTAGTTTAGATGATCGATATCGACTTGTAATGTGAAGGCAAACTCGATACTCGCGGTCTTGAGACTTGTAATGTTTTATCTTTGTCCGGTCTTTTGAATCCGGAGACTAATATGATGAATTGTATTCGGAGACTAATCTTCTATTGTATTTGATGAATCTGATGTTGCTGTGTGCTGCTGTCTATATTCTATGCAATAATATATTTTGTAACCTGTGCAAAAATCAGAAAAGCAAATAAAATAAAACCTAATATTCATACTAATGTTGCACCACACAAGACACTAATGGCGCACTGTGATCATCACACTAATGGCGCATTAGCTGCTGGTGCGCCATTAGAATGTTTTGAGGAAGGTGACCTTGTCCTTCGGTGCGTTCAGTCTGCCAAGGGTACACACAAGTTGTCACCAAAGTGGGAAGGCCCTTACCGGGTAGTATGAGTCACCAAACCTGGCGCAGTCCGTCTGGAGACTGGAGATGGCACTCTGTTGCAAAACTCATGGAATATTAAGCATCTCCCAAGTTCTACCCGTAAGGTGCGAGGCTGTCGGGCCCTGCCCGACAGCCAACCATTTGTATAGACCTTGCCTCAGCTGCATGTAACCCCTTGTACAAAGCTGGTGCAATGATGATGTCTACTACACAACCTTCTTCTTGTAGACGTCGTTGGGCCTGCAAGTGCACAGGTTTGTAGGACAGTAGCAAATTTCCCTCCAGTGGATGACCTAAGGTTTATCAATCCGTAGGAGGCGTAGGATGAAGATGGTCTCTCTCAAACAACCCTGCAACCAAATAACAAAGAGTCTCTTGTGTCCCCAACACACCCAATACAATGGTAAATTGTATAGGTGCACTAGTTCGGCGAAGAGATGGTGATACAAGTGCAATATAGATAGCAGATAAAGGTTTTTGTAATCTGAGATAATAAAAACAGCAAGGTAACAAGTGGTAAAAGTGAGCGTAAACGGTATTGCAATGGTAGGAAACAAGGCCTAGGGTGCATACTTTTACTAGTGCAAGTTCTCTCAACAATAATAACATAGATAGATCATATAACAAGCCCTCAACATGCAACAAAGAGTCACTCCAAAGCCACTAATAGCGGAGAACAAACGTAGAGATTATGGTAGGGTACGAAACCACCTCAAAGTTATTCTTTCGGATCGATCTATTAAAGAGTTCGTACTAGAATAACACCTTAAGACACAAATCAACCAAAACCCTAATGTCACCTAGATACTCCGTTGTCACCTCAAGTATCCATGGGCATGATTATACGATATGCATCACACAATCTCAGATTCATCCAACCAACACAAAGTACTTCAAAGAGTGCCCCAAAGTTTCTACCGGAGGGTCAAGAACGTGTGCCAACCCCTATGCATAGGTTCATGGGCGGAACCCGCAGGTTGGTCACCAAAACATACATCAAGAGGCACATGATATCCCACTGTCACCACAGTTAAGCACAGTAAGACATACATCAAGTGTTCTCATAAAAGACTCAATCCGATAAGATAACTTCAAAGGGGAAAACTCAATTCATCACAAGAGAGTAGAGGGGGAGAAACATCATCAGACCCAACTACAATAGCAAAGCTCAGGATACATCAAGATCGTGCCATAGAGGGAACACGAGAGAGAACACAAGAGAGAGAGATCAAACACATAGCTACTGGTACATACCCTCAGCCCTGAGGGTGAACTACTCCCTCCTCGTCATGGAGAGCGCCGGGATGATGAAGATGGCCACCGCTGATGGATCCCCCCTCTGGCAGGGTGTCGGGAAGGGCTCCCGAGAGGTTTTTGGTGGCTACAGAGGCTTGCGGTGGCGGAACTCCAGATCTATCTTCTCCGTGGATGTTTTTTAGGGTACGTGGGACTATATAGGTGAAAGAAGTCGGTCGGGAGGTGCTCGAGGGGCCCACGAGACAGGGGGCGCGCCCTACAGGGGGCACGCCCTCCTATATCGTGGAGTCCTCGAGTATCTTCTGACTTGAACTCCACGTCTCCAGGATGATATTCTTCCAAAAAAATCACGTTGCCGAAGGTTTCATTCCGTTTGGACTCTGTTTGATATTCCTTTTCTTCAAAACACTGAAACAGGCAATAAAACAACAATATGGGCTGGGCCTCCGGTTAATAGGTTAGTCCCAAAAGTAATATAAAAGTGTATAATAAAGCCCATAATCATTCAAAACAGATAATATAATAGCATGGAACAATAAAAAATTATAGATACATTGGAGACGTATCAAGCATCCCCAAGCTTAATTCCTGCTCGTCCTCGAGTAGGTAAATGATAAAAACAGAATTTTTGATGTGGAATGCTACCTAGCATGAATCTCAATGTAATTTTCTTTATTGTGGCATGAATGTTCAGACCCAAATGATTCAAAATAAAAGTTCATATTGATAAAAGAAATAGTAACACTTCAAGCATACTAATCAAAGTAATCATGTCTTCTCAAAATAACATGGCCAAAGAAAGTTATCCCTACAAAATCATATAGTTTGGCTGTTGCTCTATCTTCATCACACAAAGTATTTAATCATGCACAACCCCGATGACAAGCCAAGCAATTGTTTCATACTTTAATAATCTCAAACTCTTTCAACTTTCACACAATACATGAGCATGAGCCATGGACATAGCACTATATGTGGAGTAGAATGGTGGTTGTGGAGAAGACAAAAAAGGAGAAGATAGTCTCACATCAACTAGGCGTATCAACGGGCTATGGAGATGCCCATTAATAGATATCAATGTGAGTGAGTAGGGATTGCCATGCAACGGATGCACTAGAGCTATAAATATATGAAAGCTCAACAAAAGAAACTAAGTGGGTGTGCATCCAACTTGGTTGCTCACGAAGACCTAGGGCACTTTTGAGGAAGCCCGTCATTGGAATATACAAGCCAAGTTCTATAATGAAAAATTCCCACTAGTATGTGAAAGTGACAACATATGAGACTGTCTATCATGAAGATCATGGTGCTATTTTGAAGCACAAGTGTGGAAAGAGATAGTAGTGTCCCTTCTCTCTTTTTCTCTCTTTTTTTTCTTTTTCTTCTTTATTTTTCTTTCTTCATTTTATTTTTCCCTTTTCTTTCTTTCTTTTTGGTGGGCTTCTTTGGCCTCTTTTATTTTTATAAAGTCCGAAGTCTCATCCCGACTTGTGGGGGAAACATAGTCTTCATCATTCTTTCCTCACTGGGACAATGCTCTAATAATGAAGATCATCACACTTTTATTGATTTACAACTCAATAATTACAACTCAAAGCTAGAACAAGATATGACTCTATATGAATGCCTCCGGCGGTGTACCAGGATATGCAATGAATCAAGAGCGACATGTATGAAAATTATGAAGGTTGCCTTGCCACAAATACGATGTCAACTACATGATCATGCAAAAAGCAATATGACAAAAGTAATGTGTGTCATAATGATAATGAACGAAACGGTGGAAAGTTGCATGGCAATATATCTCAGAATGGCTATGGGAATGCCATAATAGGTAGGTATGGTGGCTGATTTGAGGAAGGTATATGGTGGGTGTATGGTACCAGCGAAAGTTGTGCGGCACAAGAGAGGCTAGCAATGGTGGAAGGGTGAGGTGCGTATAATCCACGGACTCAACATTAGTCAAAAGAACTCATATACTTGTTGCAAAAATTTAGAAGTCATCAAAAACCAAAGCACTACGCGCATGCTCCTAGGGGGATAGATTGGTAGGAAAAGACCATCGCTCGTCCCCGACCGCCACTTATAAGGAAGACAATCAATAAATAAAATTGTGCTCCAACTTCATCACAAAGCGGTTCACCATACGTGCATGCTACGGGAATCACAACCCTTAACACAAGTATTTTTCATAATCACCGCAACTAGCATGAATCTAATATCACTACCTCCATATCTCAAAACAATTATCAAGCATCAAATTGATCATAGCATCCAATTCACTTCCTATGAAAGTTTTTGTTCAAATTACCATGATGTTTAAGACTCTCAAAATAATATAAGTGAAGCATGAGAGACTAGCAGTTTCTACAAAATATAACCTCCACCGTTCTCTAAAAGATATAAGTGAAGTACTAGAGCAAACGACAAACTACTCCGAAAGATATAAGTGAAGATCAAAGAGTAGCTAAATAATTATGCAACTATGAAAAGACTCTCTCTCATTAAAGAATTTTAGATCTTGGTATCTTATTCAAACAGCAAGAAAAGCAAAATAAAATGACAATGCAAGGATAGCACAACTCATGTGAAGAAGCAAAAACTTAGGCTCAACCGATACTAACCGATGATTGCCGAAGAAGAAAGGTGGGATGCCTACCGGGGCATCCCCAAGCTTAGATGCTTGATACTTCTTGAAATATTATCTTGGGGTTCCTTGGGCATCCCCAAGCTTGAGCTTTTATGTCTCCTTAATTCCTCTCACATCATGATTTCTCTTTTTTTTATCAAAAGCTTCATTCACAACAATCTCAACAAGAACTCGTGAGATAGGTTAATATAAACCAATGCAAAACCTTATCATTTTCTACTGTAACAAATCACTAAAATTATTATTCAACATTGAATACTAAATGTCTCTGCATATTTAATACTCCTATCCTCAAATAGAATCATTAAACAAGCAAACATACGCAAACAATGCAAATATAACAGCAATCTGCCAAAACAGTACAGTCTGTAAAGAATGCAAGTGTAACAATACTTATCTGACTCCAAAAATTATTAACTAAAATTCCCACTGTAATAAATTTATCAGAGCTTAATATGCAAAAAGATTCAATGTTATACCATTCTCTGACTTTTCTAGGGAATTTTTGCAACAGCGGTAAACTTTCTGTTTTCAAACAGCAACATGTATACTAGCAAAATAAGCATGGCAAAGGCTATCCTTGAACTTTTTTATTGAAACTAAAGATGCAAAACGTTATTCTAACTAGCATCAAGCAAAAACTAACAAAATAAAATGAAGCTCCAAGAAAAGCACATATCATATGGCGAATAAAAATATAGCTCCAAGTAAAGTTACCGATGAACGAAGACGAAAGAGGGGATGCCATCCGGGGCATCCTCAAGCTTAGGCTCTTGGTTATCCTTGGATATTACCTTGAGGTGCCTTGGGCATCCCCAAGCTTTGGCTCTTGCCAATCCTTATTCCATAGTCCATCGAATCCTCACCCAAAACTTGAAAACTTCAACCACAGAAAACTCAACACAAAATTCGTAAGCTCCGTTAGTATAAGATAATAAAACCACCACTTAGTTACTGTAATGAACTCATTATAAATTCATATTGGTGTAATATCTACTGTACTCCAACTTATCTATGGTTCATACCACTTAATACTAGCCATAGATGCATCAAAATAAGCAAACAACACAATGAAAACAGAATCTGTCAAAAACAGAACAGTCTGTAGTAATCTGTATCAAACGTATACTTATGGAAACCCAAAAATTATGAAATAAATTTCTGGACCTGAGTATTTTTTATATTAATCGTCTTCAAAAAGAATCAACCTAATATCACTCTCCAGTAAAAAATGGCATCTATTCTTGTGAGCGCAAAAGTTTCTGTTTTTCACAGCAAGATCACATAAACTTCACCCAAGTCTTCCCAAAGGTTCTACTTGGCACTTTATTGAAACAAAAGCTATAAAACATGATTAATAAAGTATCATAATCATGTGGACACACAAAAACAGTAAGGATAAATATTGGGTTGTCTCCCAACATGCGCTTTTCTTTAATGCCTTTCTAGCTAGGCATGATGATGGCAATGATGCTTACATAAAAGATAAGAATTGAAACATAACGAGAGCATGATGAAGCATATGACTAGCACATTTAAGCCTAACCCACTTCCTATGCATAGGGATTTTGTGAGCAAACAACTTATGGGAACAATAATCAACTAGCATAGGATGGCACAACAAGCATAACTTCAAGATTTTAAGCACATAGAGAGGAAACTTGACATTATTGCAATTCCTACAAGCATATGTTCCTCCCTCATAATAATTTTCAGTAGCATCATGAATGAATTCAACAATATAACCAGCACCTAAAGCATTCTTTTCATGATCTACAAGCATAGAAAATTTTCTACTCTCCACATAAGCATTTTTTTCTCATGAATAGTAGTGGGAGCAAACTCAACAAAATAATTATCATGTGAAATTGAAATCATGATGACAAGTTTCATGGTTATCATTATTCCTAATAGCATACAAGTCATCATCATAGATAGCAACTTTGTTCTCATAATCAATTGGAACCTCTTCCAAAATAGTGGAATCATCACTAAATAAAGTTGACACTCTTCCAAATCCACTTTCATGTTCATCACAATAAGATTCAACATCCTCCAAAATAGTGGGATCACTACTTCCTAAAGTTGACACTCTTACAAACCCACTTTCATCAATATAATCGTCATAAATAAGAGGCATGCTTTCATCATAATAAATTTGCTCATCAAAACTTGGGTGACAAAAAATATCATATTCATCAAACATAGCTTCCCCAAGCTTGTGGCTTTGCATATCATTAGCATCATGGATATTCAATGAATTCATACTAAGAACACTGCAATCATGCTCATCATACAAAGATTTAGTGCCAAATATTCTAATGCATTCTTCTTCTAGCACTTGAGCACAATTTGCCTTTCCATCATACTCACGAAAGATATTAAAGAGACGAAGCGTAGGAGACAAACTCAACTCCATTTTTTTGTAGTTTTCTTTTATAAACTAAACTAGTGATAAAACAAGAAACAAAAAGATTCGATTGCAAGATCTAAAGATATACCTTCAAGCGCTAACCTTCCCGGCAACGGCGCCAGAAAAGAGCTTGATGTCTACTACACAGCCTTCTTCTTGTAGACGTTGTTGGGCCTGCAAGTGCACAGGTTTGTAGGACAGTAGCAAATTTCCCTCAAGTGGATGACCTAAGGTTTATCAATCCATAGGAGGCGTAGGATGAAGATGGTCTCTCTCAAACAACCCTGCAACCAAATAACAAAGAGTCTCTTGTGTCCCCAACACAACCAATACAATGGTAAATTGTATAGGTGCACTAGTTCGGCGAAGAGATGGTGATACAAGTGCAATATAGATAGTAGATAAAGGTTTTTGTAATCTGAGATAATAAAAACAGCAACATAACAAGTGGTAAAAGTGAGCGTAAACGGTATTGAAATGGTAGGAAACAAGGCATAGGGTGCATACTTTCACTAGTGCAAGTTCTCTCAACAATAATAACATAGATAGATCATATAACAAGCCCTCAACATGCAACAAAGAGTCACTCCAAAGCCACTAATAGCGGAGAACAAACGTAGAGATTATGGTAGGGTGCGAAACCACCTCAAAGTTATTCTTTCGGATCGATCTATTAAAGAGTTCGTACTAGAATAACACCTTAAGACACAAATCAACCAAAACCCTAAAGTCACCTAGATACTCCATTGTCACCTCAAGTATCCATGGGCATGATTATATGATATGCATCACACAATCTCAGATTCATCCAACCAACACAAAGTACTTCAAAGAGTGCCCTAAAGTTTCTACCATAGAGTCAAGAACGTGTGCCAACCCCTATGCATAGGTTCATGGGCGGAACCCGCAAGTTGGTCACCAAAACATACATCAAGAGGCACATGATATCCCATTGTCACCACAGATAAGCACGGCAAGACATACATCAAGTGTTTTCATAAAAGACTCAATCCGATAAGATAACTTCAAATGGGAAAACTCATTCATCACAAGAGAGTAGAGGGGGAGAAACATCATAAGATCCAACTACAATAGCAAAGCTCGGGATACATCAAGATCGTGCCATAGAGGGAACACAAGAGAGAACACAAGAGAGAGAGAGAGATCAAACACATAGCTACTGGTACATACCCTCAGCCCCGAGGGTGAACTAACCCTTCCTCGTCATGGAGAGCGCCGGGATGATGAAGATGGCCACCGGTGATGGATCCCCCCTTCGGCAGGGTGCCGGGAAGGGCTCCCGAGAGGTTTTTGGTGGCTACAGAGGCTTGGGGTGGCGGAACTCCCGACCTATCTTCTCTGTGGATGTTTTTAGGGTACGTGGGACTATATAGGTGAAAGAAGTCGGTCGGGAGGTGCTCGACGGACCCACAAGACAAGGGGCACACCCTACAGGGGGGGGGCTCCTATCTCGTGGAGTCCTCGAGTATCTTCTGACTTGAACTCCACGTCTCCAGGATGATATTCTTCCAAAAAATCACGTTGCCGAAGGTTTCATTCCGTTTGGACTCCGTTTGGTATTCCTTTTCTTCGAAATACTGAAACAGGCAATAAAACAACAATATGGGATGGCCCTCCGGTTAATAGGTTAGTCCCAAAAGTAATATAAAAGTGTATAATAAAGCCCATAATCATTCAAAACAGATAATATAATAGCATGGAACAATAAAAAATTATAGATACGTTGGAGACGTATCAGATGACCCCGTGCAAGATAAAATAAAGAAGCGCTATAGAGGGGGCCCAACCTAGATTGTCTGCATGCAAGAGCATTTCAGATTACTACATAATCATTTCCATGAGCATCTGCATATACATATAGATAAGATCACATCCTGCATTCATTATCATCTGCATGGAGTTGCAGGTTCTCACCGTGGACTTGGCTTCGACAAGGGAGTGAGAAGATTGCCGGGCACTGTAATCCCGGCAAGCCAAACAGATAAGTTCTACCTCTTGTACTTTCGTGTTCTGTAAGCTATAACTTGTGCATTAGAAAGCCTCGCCACTCCTTCTAGACTTAGGTGCTCCCATTACTGGCCTGAACGCTACCTCAGTCAGGATGATTGTAGTTGCCTTTGATAAAGGGAAGTTGGTGGGGGGCTGGCCCTTCTATCTGTAACTCGGCAGATAAGGTTCTCCGGTAGACAAAAAGGGGGCCGGAAGGATAGCCTACCGGGGCAAACTCGTTTAGTTACACTAAAGAGGCATCTCGCCTCTGCATGGACATATACATGCGCGAGTTCTCGGCAAGGTTTATCTTTTTCATTAACATGCAGATACAAGTACAAGATTACAGAACACACAAACATGGACACGAGAGATTACATTACTTGAATTAAAATTTGGCAAGTGCATACAGGTTTAAGATTGAAAAAAGATAAGTGCCCCGTAATCCCCTTTCTTGTCCCTTTCCTCCCACGCACGATAGGTGAGGGCAAAAAGGACGAGAGAGATGCATCGGGGAACACATCGATCAAGAGCATGGCGGAGGCGACCCGCCAATCATCGTCACCAGGGCCAGCAGGGCACGGCAGGGTGAATGGAGCAACAGCCCGAGAGGAAGCCTACTGGGGTCCAGCTGGAGGACTGCTGGAGGAGCCCGGGACACCATCCCCACCATTGGATACAACTCCCCGGTAAATCGCATTGCCAGGGAGGAGATGCGGATGCAGATGATGGTGCTGCCGCCTGATGAAGATGGTGAGGGAGTCCTGGATTAGGGGGTCCTCAGACAGCCGGGCTGTTGGACTATGAAGATACAAGATAGAAGACTTTGTCCCGTGTCCGGATGGGACTCTCCTTTGCGTGGAAGGCAAGCTTGGCGATTCGGATATGTAGATTTCCTTCTCTGTAACCGACTCGGTGTAACCCTAGCCCCCTCTGGTGTCTATATAAACCGAAGGGTTTAGTCCGTAGAACAATAACAATCATAATCATAGCTTCTAGTGCTAGCCTCCTCGATCTCGTGGTAGATCAACTCTTGTAATACTCATATCATCAAGATCAATCAAGCAGGAAGTAGGGTATTACCTCCATAGAGAGGGCCCGAACCTGGGTAAACATCGTGTCCCCTGCCTCCTGTTACCATTAGCCTTAGACGCACAGTTCAGGACCCCCTACCCGAGATCCTCCAGTTTTGACACTGACATTGGTGCTTCCATTGAGATTTCTAATGTGATGTCGAAGATAAGGTTGATGGCTCGCCTTGTTATCAAGGACAACATCATCTCCGGGGGAGCCATGGCCTCAGGCCAAACCCTCTGGTTGGGCAGTTTCATCATGACCGCCCGCTCGGCCATTAAGGCCACAATGACCTCTCGGGCCATCGAGAATCATCTCCGTGTCAGCTCGGAACTTGCCGAGTAGATGGATCCGACGGAGCTATCGTCTTTGAACGAGCTCTTAGATTGCATCGCCGCCCTGGGAGTCGCTACGGACTACGACCAGATCAGGCTTAAACCCGATCAGAGGGAGATTAATTCCCCACCGGTCACCCATCAGATAGCGGTGGTGGAGGAGCAAAGCGATAACTCTCCTCCCATACTGAGGATGGACTATGTTCGGATTACCGAGCTCACTGAGCCGGATACCTGTTCACGGGAAGACGTGCCCCAAGTCCTGGACTTAGAACCGGACTATGGGCCCAAAAAGTTGGGTAACTTCCCGGAAGCCAGATTGTTAAATTCGGAAGCCCTTCAAGCTCTGGGTCTCAGCCCTGGTCAGGATTCGGATTTCATTCCACCCACCCGCCCAGATACAAGCGATCTTTCCCATATCAGACAACAGACCCAAGAGACAGTACATCACTTTTGGGCCAGGTTCCTCCTTGTAATGAACAAGGTTAAGGACCATGGCGAGGAAGACACAATCTCGTTCTTTTGCAGAAATTGCACGGACAAGGGAATTCTTAATGCCATAAAACACCGTCGCATATCACACTTCGCTGACTTGGCGGCCATAGTACAAAAGTACTGTGCAATGGAAAGCGCCTGGAAAACCCAGGTAGCCTTTTGGGACCCAGTGGCTCTCACTAAACCCCTCGTCCAAACAAAAAGGGTGTACCCTCATCAGTCACCCGATCCAATCATGAAGAAGCCGAAGCCCACTACAAGGCGCGGAACAGTATTGGAGGGATGGCTCAATAAGCCATGAAAAATTCACACCACACTGGATACCGTACCAACACATAGCCTTAGAGCATGTTGGATACTTCGGCAGGTGGCCAACAGCGGCGAGGATCTCCTCATCAATAATCCCGCAGAGCATCATCCTGCAGAAAACAACAATACAGTGTTGACAGTCTTCAAGACTTTTGCCTCGAATAACAGGCGTAAGCGAACACTCCGCAGCATTGCCAAAGTTTGTCAAATTGCAACAATAAACCCTTGGAACGACACGGCCATAACTTTCAACTCCAGTGATGAACTGTCGCCGAATGAACAGAGGCCGAACTCCCTAAAGAGTATGGCGCATACTCCAATTGGATCATGCACTTCGGCGGCTCTAAAATGCTTGCAGGTCTGGGAGCAGGTGTTATCCTAACATCCCCCACCGGAGATACTGTGCAATAGGTACTCCAAATATTATATACAGATTCCAACAACGCAGCCGAATACGAGGCTCTGTTGCATGGTCTTCAGATGGCTGTCTCCATGGGCATTAAACGCCTGGAGGTGCGTGGGGATTCAAACCTTGCAATATCTCAAATAAATGCAGACTTTGACGCCAAAGATTTGAAAATGGCGGCTTATCGAAACGCCGTCCTCAAAATGTCAACTTGATTCGAGGGGCTTGAATTCCATCACGTGGTTTGAGAAAACAATCAAGCATCGGATGTTCTTGCCCGCATTGGCGCTAAGTGTGACCCAATCCCACCTAACATCTTTCTGGAAAGGCCTTTCAAGCCATTCGTGGTGTGGCAAGGGGATACCGGCAATACTAGCCTGGATCCAAACACAACCCCAGATACCAAAGACACTGACATAGTCGGGGGCTCCGCCACCGAAATAACACCCTCGGCCCATCTAATCATGGCTGTCATAGCCCCATGGACCGGACCCTTTTTTGCCTACCTTAACAGGCAAGAACTCCCCGAGGACCGAAACGAGGCACGCTGCATAGTTTGGTGCTCTAAAGCCTATAAAGTCCACGAGGGAGAACTCTATAAGAGAAGCGCTACCGTAGTACTTCAAAGATGTATCTCCGAGGAGGAAGGGCGACAACTCTTGGCGGAAATTCATGCCGGACTCGGCGGTCACCACGCGCAGCTCGGGCCCTTGTAAGCAAGGCCTTCCGTACAGGTTTCTATTGGCCGACGGCCCGGGCAGACGCACAGGACCTCGTCTAACATTGCGTCGGATGTCAGCTTTTCGCCAACCAAAGCCATATGCCGCCTACCGCTCTCCAAACAATCCCCATAACTTGGCCTTTTGCGGTCTGGGGGCTAGATATGGTTGGACCTCTTAAAGGGGGAAGCCATAAGAAAAATATTTGTTGGTCATGGTGGATAAATTCACCAAATGGATAGAAGCCAAACCTGTTAAAATGGCCGAATCCGGGCCAGTGATAGACTTTATATCGGGTGTCGTACACCGTTATGGTGTACCCATAGCATCATCACCGATAATGGCTCCAATTTTACAGCCGATGAGGTGAAAACTTGGTGCGCCAACTTGGGCATTAAGCTCAATTACGCCTATGTCTATCACCCTCAAACAAACGGTCAAGTCGAACATGCTAACAATATTATTATGAGTGGCATTAAACCTAGACTAGTGCGATCCTTAAAAGAATCAGACACAGACTGGGTCGAGGAGCTCGACTCCGTACTCTAGGGGCTGCGAACCATGCCGAACCGCACTACCGGATATACACACTTCTTTATGGTGTACGGCGCAGAGGCTGTCTTGCCCTGCGATATTGTTCATGACTCACCTCGAGTGCACATGTATGAAGAGAGAGAGGCCGAGTTGGATCGGAAGGATAATTTAGATGCCTTGGAGGAGGAGCGCGATGTCGCAAAAGCCCATTCCGCATTTTATCAACAATAAGCTCGCAGGTATCAAAGCAGAGAAGTATGGGCCAAAAGTTATAATATTAGCGAACTCGTTCTATGCCTACCGAAGAAGAAAAAGGACAAGCTCAAGCCCAAGTGGGAGGGTCCCTTCATCATTGATAAAGTTCTCACCGGAGGAGCATACCACCTGTGTGATGCAACAGATAACGACTTGAGCCAAACCCATGGAACGTGGCCAGACTCCAAAGATTCTATGCCTAGCGCCGAACTCTTTGTTCGTCTCCTTCCCTCTGTTTCTTTTTACTTACTTTTAATTTATATACTCTCCCTTCTTTTTTTAGCCCTAAAGCTGTAATGTGACTCAATTACACATTCGTGACGCACCAACTTTTAAGTATGTGCGCTCGTTATACCTGGGGGCTTCTTATACCGAAGCTTAATATAATTATATTCCGGGCTTCACGCCCATTGCATATGTGTCTTTCTTCCGTATGCACCTTTTCTTCGCCATTATATGCATCGATATGACTTAAGTTTTTGCCAAGCTGGGTTGCCTGGCTCTTGTGTTTATGCCCTACGTTCCTGTTAATTCGGCTAGGGCATAAGGGGAGCACCTCTGCGATTGTTACAGGGTCCTCCGGATGTGTACCTCGGACTGGGTGAAGTTGAAAGCTAGCATTCTTAAGGGAATATTCGGTCGGTGAACTAAAGATGTCTCTTACCTATCATAATACAAACCCCCAGATGTTTTCACATACTGCGCTCTCAACCATAGTTCGGACATGCACATTAATGCATGCGTACCCAGGGAAAGGAACCCTTAACGGAACTGTTTCTCTGGAAGAGATTTCTTAATACCCATGTAATATAACATAACTAGTTGGATACTTGTCTGTTCAAGCAACTATGACCCCTACGCCTGGTTTCCACGCGTACCCCGGTTTCTATAACCGAGCGGGTATTCGGAAACACTCCGGACTGTTGAGTCAGGAGGTCGAAGCGAAAAGGTCCGCCATGACAAATGATTTACAATCCGGCTAGGGACAAAATATGTCCATCGAAATACATAGTCACTTTGACTCTAACATTTCTTCTTCTATGCCCTCCAAAAGGTTGCCTAGTCTACAGTTCTGCTGGGAATATTTTGCGGCTAATTTACCTGGTCATATACCAGGCTAACGGGAATTTCATTTCCATCTGACCCTACAGGTCTGACCCGGGCCATATGATTCGGATCAAGCTTGGTGTACCGCGTGTTTACCATCACCCAAGCTTCTCCCGCACCTTGTCGACAAGCAGATAGCTTCCATAGTCGGAAGCGCTGCCGTGCTCCCTTAAGCAGCTGTACAAGCTCCCCCATGCCTCCTGGATGGAGACGGAAGGCCACAAGGCTTTGGCGACACCGTGCATAATCTGCCGAACTTGTTCGTGCAGTTGCGACAGCTCTTGCAGCAGATCGCCTGAGGATCCGAGCATCTCCTCTTCGGGACGGCCAGTTAGCATACCTACAGACATAACGCTGTTAGATCGTTTCTTCGCCGAGCTATATATATATATTAAAAAAAGTTCGTTTGAGCACATACTAAAATGCCGCGTTGAAGCCTCTTATTCTCCTTCACGGAGACAGCTAGCTGAGCATGAACATCTTTTAATTCTACGCTAAGCCGGGTATTGGCATCCAGGAGATCATTTTTCTCCTGCCTGACCCGTGTAAGTATACGCTCGCTAGCATCTTGGTGCCTTTGAGCTCTCTGTTCATCCTCTTGTAGGATATCCGGATTCACTCCGGGATTATCTACAGAATATGTCATCAGATCGGCAACGTGTCAAAACCGCTGGTATACATGATTACATTTTTTCTTGATAGAGAAAAGTATCACCAGTTGAATCCTTCTTGGATCCCTCTAGTTCGGCAGTTTTTGCCCTTAGCTGGGTTTGGCACCTCTCCAGCTCTTGAGATAGCAGGTTATTCTTCTCCGAAAGAATATGTTCATACAATGATCCTTAAATCAGTTGTACCAACTGTTTCAAGTCTCAGGTGCTATTGATATAAATAATTATGAGATTTTACTTACCCGTATATCTTTCAAATACTGGTCTGTGGCTCTAGCAAGCCCATCTCGAGCAGCTTGGATGTACGCATCACCCAAGCTGAAGGCATTGAAAGCTTCTTCAGAGAAACCAGGGTCACGGAGTGCGGCCCGCCAACGCCGATGATTCATGGCGCTCTCTACTTCAGAGTTTGTAGCGGATATTCTATCCGAATCCACTATATGAGGGTTGTCCGGTGTCGCCCCCGTATTAAACTCTGGCCTTGAGGCCGGCTCTGGAGCCCGGCTAGTGGAGGCGTGGCGAGTTGGATCCCTGGATATAGTCCGGCGGATGTCCTTCCTGCCAAGACATAAAGGACAGTGTCATCCTTTAAGATGACTGTCGCGGAGCATGTTTAAAAACATACCTTTTTGATAATGGTTCAGCCGCATTTCCGCTTGCCTTCGTTTTTGGAAGCCTACCCGGCGTAGGCACTCCCCACTTGTGAGTTCCCTCAGGTTCGGCATGGCGCTCCGATCGCCTTCCCTTTAAAAAACATAAGCATTGTTGTCGGTGTCAAAACCGGCGGATCTCGGGTAGGGGGTCCCGAACTATGCGTCTAGGTGGATGGTAATATGAGACAAGGGACACGATGTTTTTACCCAGGTTCGGGCCCTCTCAATGGAGGTAAAACCCTACTCCTGCTCAATTAATATTGATGATATGGGTAGTACAAGAGTAGATCTACCACGAGATCAGAGAGGCTAAACCCTAGAAGCTAGCCTATGGTATGATTGTTGTTCATCCTACGGACTAAAACTCTCCGGTTTATATAGACACCGGAGAGGGCTAGGGTTACACAGAGTCGGTTACAATGGGAGGAGATCTACATATCCGTATTGCCAAGCCTGCCTTCAACGCCAAGGAAAGTCCCATCCGGACACGGGACGAAGTCTTCAATCTTGTATGTTCATAGTCCAGGAGTCCGGCCAAAGGTCATAGTCCGGCCATCCAGACACCCCCTAATCCGGGACTCCCTCAGTAGACCCTGAACCAGGCTTCAATGACGACGAGTCCGGCGCGCAAATTGTCTTCGGCATTGCAAGGCGGGTCTCCTTCGAATACTTCATAAAAGATGTTTGAACACAAGGATAGTGTCCGGCTCTGCAAAATAAGTTCCACATACCACCGTAGAGAGAATAATATTTGTACAAATCTAATCTGCTGACGTATTCCGCAGCGTGACATCATGCCACGGCCAAGCCTTTATTCGAATCGTTTTACTGTCCCACCTCAGCGTGTTTAGCGAGGCGGTTTCCTTGGCACGTCTTGTCAAAGCAGAGATCGTGTCCCCTTATTCCGGGATTATCATCAATACGGGCGTGAGTAACCCAACCGTGCCATTGGTATACCTCTTTAATCGAAAGTGAGTCCCAAACGGTCATGGGGAGGGCTCTTGGTATTCAACGTCTTTATAAAGAGACCAAGGCTCGACTCCTTTCTTTCAATCCCAATCAAATCCGCCTCTCGCCTTGAGTTCCAACACCCAAAGCTCCAGATTCAGGCGCTTCGGACCTTCGACGATGCCCGGCTCCGACCTTCAAGGCCGGTGGATGCCTTCCTCCATTACGGAAGAAGACGTGTTAAAGCTAAGAGACGCCAGGTATCTAACCGGCGAAATCTTGCATAGGCTGCCTGCTTACGGGCAGCTAATTCCCACTCCCAAGCCCGGTGAGAGCGTGCTGTTCGCGTCTCACTTCCTTCGGGGGCTAGACTTCCTGATTGACCCCTTCGTGAGGGGGCTCATGTTTTACTACGGGCTGGAATTTCACGACTTAGCTCCGGAGTGCATCCTCCATATCTCATCGTTCATTGTCGTGTGCGAGGCCTTCCTCCATATTACTCCTCACTTCGGATTGTGGCTCAAAACCTTCAGAGTAGAGCCGAATATGATCGAGGGGCAGCACGTGAAGTGCGGAGGTGCTGTTATAAGCAAGATAGCCGATGCTCCATGGCCCGAGGGCTCTTTTCAAGAGGAGTTCGGCTTGTGGCAACAAGAGTGGTTTTATATCGCAGCTCCCAGGGGCACCAAATGGGTGGCGCCTCCTGCCTTTCACTCGGGTCCCTGACCACAGCTGGCATCATGGGTCAATCAAGGGCTTAACTGGGGGCCGTCCAAGGACGTGCCCTTGTTGCAGGGCCGCATTAGAGATCTCCTAGAAAGAGATATCAATCTGGCCGTAGTGATGCATGTTATGTTGATTCGTCGCATCCTGCCCTACAAACGCCGTCCCCTCCGTCTGTGGGACTTTAATCCGGAAGGACCACGAGCTCTCCATCATTTTATGGGCACGACGCCCGTGGAGATGTATAAATTGTTCTTCGGATCACAAGCAACGTGTCCGGACTCGTCCGAGGACGCAGGTCTAAGCTGCAATCGCCCAGACACTCAAGTAAGTAGCCCTGTACCCGGACACATTATTCGTATATTTATCATAAAATTTCCCTTAAAGAGCTATCCTTCAAACAAGAGTGGATAGCGAAAGAAAAAATTATCAGGTGTCCAGCCCCCTCCCTGAGTCCACGCCAGATCCCGTTTTAACCAGGATGCTGGAGGTTGCGCCTTCGGAAGAAGGCGATGAGGGGAACCAAGAAGCTACCGCCTCCGCGAAGGAGGCTGTCAGGAAAGGAGGAATCGAGAATTCCTCTAACCTGGGAAAGAAGAGGACCGCCTCTGAAGACCCGGAGGTGATGGCCTCAAAGCGGGGGAAGAAATCTTCGTCAGAGGGTCCGGCGCCGGAGGGTTCCCCGGTCGCATTGCGCCCCCAAGGGAATCAGCTCTCCACCGAGCCGTAAGTAAAGAGAGGGGTTTTTAAATGAGAGACATCCCTGTTTTATTTCTGAGGAAGATAACCGAAATTTTACCTTGCAGTTCAGATCTCAACCCTTCTCAACAGAGCTCATCTTCAGGGGATCTTCGTCCGGAGATGATGGAGAGCGGAACGCCTCCCCCAGCTGTACCGTCTTGTGAGGCGGGCGACCCCGAGGTGTCGTCTTGGAGGGTTTCTCCGAATCGGGCCTTCGAAAAAGGTCTTCGGACGAGTCCGACACTGTCCGGTGCACGGTCAGAAGAACACCGTGTGTTGATGAACACGGTGATTAGAAGGATTTCATCCGCGGAAAGCAGATTGTACGAGGCCGCCAGGAGTTTACTGACAGGTTTTGAGGTACGCGAAATGATCTATGTTTTGACATATCCGCATATATAAAATGCGCCCTGTATAGATAGTAGCCCCTGAGACTCTGTGCGTTGTCAAAAATGACGGCGCGCAAAGGATCATAATCCCAGGTATAATATGTCGCCTTTCCTATGTAGGTGGCTAAGAGTCCGATGGCTAGCCGGACTGATGAATTTGCCGATCTAAAGCGGCAACTTGATGTGGCAAATGCCGACATCGCGCTTGTCAACAAGCGCCTGGATGAGGCACAAGGTATGTAATGTCTCCGGAGACATCTGGTAAGAGGAGCTTAATGTCCGTACCTTATAACATGTGTGCTTAATGCAGATGGTGCCGCTACCATGGAGAACCTTCGGGCGGAACTTGCCCGAGCCAAGGAGCAGGCCAGCAAAAGCGATGCGGCTGCCTTAAAGGCGGCTGAAGAGCTAAAAGTCGAATAGGCTGCTCACTGCCAGAGCAAGAAGGAGATGGCCGAGATGGCTGTAAAATTGAAGAATGCTGCCGACCGCCGCAAGCTTCTTGAAAAAGAAGATAGCGTGGCACAGAAGGACCTAGAGAAGGCCACTGCCGAGGCCATGGATAATCGCTCTATGATGAGAGCTATGAAGGAGGAGGTACGTCAGGACGGAGATATCACGGATGGAAAGCCCTATATGCTGCGGATGAAGTTCGGGGACCCTAAATATGCTCTGTTGGACCGGAAGTGGAGTGCGGCGAACACTTATCTGGATTTGGCGGCGAGTGTCGCGGACGCGGCCGAACACTTCTGCGATCAAAATGACCACGAAGAGGAAAAGCTTTTTTGGTCGCAGTTCCACAATCCAGAGCGCCCACCTTCCGTATCCGATCGTTTGGCCGCATGGGCGGAGCTGAATAGGTTATCCGGACTGGCCATGAAGCATGTCGTGAGTCATCTGTGGCCGAAAAGGCCCGAGCCAAAGAGTTATTTTGACTTGGTGCAGCAGTTCCTTGGTGCGGTGCCGCATATTAGTGCAATGAAGAGGTCAGCATGCATAGAGGGTGCGCAGATGGCTCTTGCCCGTGTCAAGACATACTGGGAGGAGATGAAGGCCACGGCTGTTGCATCCCATGATTCGGACGAGAGCCGAGTACCTGTCGAGCACTATTTCCAGGAAGTTCTGCAGGGCGCTCATTTAATAGAGGCACAATCCTCGAAGGATGTTGTGTTCGAATAACATGTATCATTGTAAAACAATGTTTCGATGGAATATAGAAGCTTTTTATACTTGTGCCTTCAAGAATTTAAAATGCCTCTTGTGCGCCCGTTAACGTATATGTGTATATAACCTGAAAGATGGCAGTCTTTGGCTTCAGCCCCCACGCATATAATGCGGGGGTGTTCGCAGAAGGCGCATTTTCACACTTGATCCAACGTCTTGGTCCTATTAAGGAGGTGGTAGCACAGCGTACGAGGCAACTGGACTATGATGCTTTATCACTTTCACTTAGCCATAGGAGTCTGACAGTGGGGTTACGATATAGCCCCTGGGGGCACTGCGCTCACCCGAATTCGGGGCGCGTGTGTGTTTGGCCGGGAAACGGCCCTTCGTTAATGCGGAGGAATCCTAAAGATTCCGGCGGGTCATCGTGTGGTTGACCAGTATCACGCTATATCATGATAGTCAGTTTTCGGCTTTGTCTACTGAGGTGCTCGCCTGGCCGATCCGGGGCACAATCGCAGTAGTTCTCCTGGTGCCGCCTTAGCTGATAGAGCGGAACATAAGGCAGCAAAACACAGGAGCAGGGCAAACCCATCATTTGACCAAAGACATGATTCGGAGCTGATGCATATAAGGCCTAACTCGCAACGCCGAACACTCCCTAAGGTATTCGGTCTTTATGAAAACGGGCGGAACAACGCCCTTGGTAAGAAGCCCCTGGTGTCCAGGTACGCGCAAATTTCTGACGTGGCCACATGCCAAGACATAAGCCTCCTCCTCGGTTATAATAAGAAACCGGGGGATATGTATCAACAAGAGACAGTAAAAAGGTTTACGCAGGGTCTTAATCTGAAAAGAATCCTTGGAACGGGTCCCTACTGCACGTCTGCGCCTGTGTCTCCATTGTGCCGTATCCTGGAGGGTGTAGCACGGTGCTCATCTGTAAAAGGGAGGAACTTCGTTGAAAACAATTGTGCGAAAAATCTATGTTATATTAAATAAACAAAGTATAATTCAGAAAATGGGTAGAATTGAGCTTTATTGTCTCTTGGTGTAAACGCGCGGAGCCCCTTGTACAGGGGTATGCGGCTAGTAAGCCTTTGTATGTTTACGCCGGACTCGTCTAGCCATGTCTGGGGTCTTGAACGACCTGTTTAGGCGCTTTAACTAGTAAAGCTGGTTTAGTGTGCGGCTGTCAAGGCGGCCACACCATCTTCCGCGCTCGAGGAAGACTCGATATTTCCCTTTAATGAGATAATGCCTCGCAGACCGGGCATTTTAAGTGTAAGGGATGCATAATGCGGTATTGTGTTAAAGTAGGCAAAAGCTTCGCGTCCCAGTAGTGCTTGATAGCTACTTATGAATGGGGCGATGTGGAAGGTTAGCTTTTCGCTTCGGAAGTTGTCGGGGGAGCCGAACATAACTTCTAACAAGAGGGAACCCATACAATGGGTATCTGGGCCTGGCGTTACCCCTTGAAAGGAAGTGTTGCCATGGCGAATTATTGTTGGGTTTATCCCCATTTTGCGGATTGTGTCCTGGTATAGCAGGTTTAGATCGCTACCATCGTCCATTAGGACTTGTGTAAAGTGGAGTCCGTCAATTATCGGATCTAATACCAAGGCAGTCCAGCCTGTGTTCCAGATACTTCTAGAGTAATCCTGGTGATCGGAGGTGATTGGTTGTAACAACTAGTGGCAGGACTCCTCTGGGACAGGCCGTATGGCGCGTATCTCTATAGGCGCCACTCTGTTTTTCCCTTTTTTCACATGAAGTGAATTTACTATTTTGACTTCTTGCGGGAACTTTTTTTGTTCTCCGGTGCTCTGCTTGTGGGGTTCGTCATCGTCCTCGCTTGGTATGTCGAGCCCCTTATGTTCGGTGTTGAGTTTGACGGATTGCTTGAAGACCCAACAATCTCTGTGGGTGTGGTTTGCATGCCTCCCGGGAGTACTGTGGATTTGGCATGTTTTGTCCAAGATTTTGTTGACGTTAGATAGCTCGTCCCTATTATCCTTGGGGGGCGGCTTTTTATGATTCTGCCGAGAGCTTTTGAATCCGGCGTTGACTGTCGTGCTCTTCGGGCTACTTCCCTTGGTCCGGCGCTGGTCCTTGCTACGTCGCGGTTTCCTGTTTTCCATCCCTGGATTCGGATGTACTTGGATCGCTGGTGCTGCTCCTTGCCAACCAGCTATCTTCTCCCGCGCAAAAGCAGGTCATGAGGCTTGTTAATGCGGCCATTGTTCTTGGCTTTTCTTGGCCGAGGTGTCTGGCGAGCCATTCGTCTCGGATGCTGTGCTTGAAAGCTGTTAAGGCTTCGGCGTCCGGACAGTCGACTATCTGGTTCTTTTTAGTAAGAAATTTGTTCCAGAGTTTCCGGGCTGACTCTCTGGGTTGTTGAGTTATATGACTTAGATCGTCTGCATCCGGGGGTCGGACATAAGTCCCTTGAAAATTTGCCTGAAAAGCATCCTCGAGCTCTTCCCAACTTCCTATGGTGTTTTTGGGAAGGCTTTTAAGCCAATGCCGTGCTGGCCCTTTGATCTTGAGGGGTAAGTATTTGATGGCATGGAGGTCATCTCCTCTAGCCATGTGTATGTGGAGGATATAATCCTCAATCCAGACTCCAGGGTCTGTTGTTCCGTCATATGCCTCTATGTTTACGGGCTTGAATCCCGCTGGAAATTCATGGTCCAGCACCTCATCGGTGAAACATAGGGGGTGTGCGGCGCCCCTGTAATTGGGTGTGCCACGATGTTCGAATATTTGTTGCGTTGCATTGCTTACTAGAGCTTGCTTTCTTGGCCTGTAGATAGATCTGGTTGGGCCGTCTTTTTGATGTGAATCCTTGTGGGGATCGTGTGCCGGATTGAGTGCGGCCCCCTTTGCCACTCTATGTTGGTCATGGGGTCGTCTATCTGACCTGGTGGCTTCCTTGTTTTTTGACTGTGGGGGCTCTAAGGCCTCCTCATCAAATTCCGGCAGTAATTTTTGCTTCGGATAGCTCTTTGTGTGGTGACTGTCGCTGTATTTTTGTGCGGTGTTGAGTACTTTGCCCCATCTGATTCTGAGTGCATCTTCCGCTGTTTTGAGCTTCTGCTTATGCTTTTTCAGGCTACGTGCAGTGGCGACGAACCTTTTGTGGAGGTTATTTTGCTCCAACAACTTGTCCGGTGTGAGGTCGTCCGGACTACTATCTTCGCCGGGGACGGGTTGTTCGGTTTGTTTACCGAAGTTGCCCTGTTCGGACGACTGCTCGATGGCATGTTTGTCATCCGCCGGTTCACCCTGCTCTATGGCTGGGTCTTTGTCGAGGTGGGGTTTGGCGCGGCGCTTACCCCACCGCTTCGATTGCTTTTCGAGGGAATGATCCCTCGTTGCGTCCCTTTGTTCCTCGTCATTGTTTCTTTTAGGTGTGTCCACCATGTATACATCGTGAGATGAGGTGGTTGTCCAGTGCCCTGTAGGCGTTGGTTCTTGGTCGTCTCTTTCATCGACGTCCATACCGTCGATGTCTTCGGAGTCGAAGTCGAGCATGTTGGTTAAATCATCGACAGTGGCTATGTAGTGGGTGGTGGGTGGGCTTCGAATTTCTTTGTCGTCCGCATCCCAACCTTGCTGACCATAGTTTGGACAGGGCTCTCCTGACAAAGAGAGAGACTGTAGTGAATTCAGAATGTCGCCAAAGGGCGAGTGCTGAAAGATGTCCGCGGCGGCAAACTCCATGATTGGCGCCCAATCGGGTTCGATCGGTAGGGGTGCGAAAGGCTCGGAGTCCGGAAAGGAGTCCAGCACCTTGGAGTCGCGAGCTTTGCGAAGGACAAGACTGGTGTTCGGCTCGATGGCCGTAGAGATTGCAGCCTCTGAGGCGGTGTCCAGCCACCCATCCTCGATCGGCATAGTCGGCTCCGAACTAAGGGTCGGAGCGGACACCTGAGCAGCCTTCTGGGCACTGTCCGGCGGCAGAGCTAGATCATGCCCATCGTGATAGTGCGGCACGCTCGGCAGTGGCTCGAATCCGTCGAAGATCAAGTCTCCGCGGATGTCAGCCGTGTAGTTCAAACTTCCAAATCTGACGTGATGGCCAGGGGTGTAGCTTTCGATCTGCTCCAGATGGCCAAGCGAATTGGCCCGTAGTGCAAAGCCGCTGAATACGAAGATCTGTCTGGGGAGAAAAGTCTCACCCTGGACCGCAGCGTTGTTGATGATCGGAGGAGCCATCGGGCCTGAAGGTGATGACACAGAGGAACTCTCAATGAAAGCACCAATGTCGGTGTCAAAACCGGCGGATCTCAGGTAGGGGGTCCCGAACTGTGCTCTAGGCGGATGGTAACAGGAGACAAGGGACACAATGTTTTTACCCAGGTTCGGGCCCTCTCGATGGAGATAAAACCCTACTCCTGCTCGATTAATATTGATGATATGGGTAGTACAAGAGTAGATCTACCACGAGATCAAAGAGGCTAAACCCTAGAAGCTAGCCTATGGTATGATTGTTGTTCGTCCTACGGACTAAAACTCCCCGGTTTATATAGACACCGGAGAGGGCTAGGGTTACACAGAGTCGGTTACAATGGGAGGAGATCTACATATCTGTATTGCCAAGCTTGCCTTCCACGCCAAGGAAAGTCCCATCCGGACACGGGACGAAGTCTTCAATCTTGTATCTTCATAGTCCAGGAGTCCGGCCAAAGGTCATAGTCCGGCCATCCGGACACCCCCTAATCCGGGACTCCATCAATTGTGTTGTGGGTAAGGCAGAAAGAGTTAATCCTTTTTGGAAAAAAAGTCTCCTATTCACTTACATGTGATACAGGGAGGAGGCCAGGATAGTCAGCAATGATGGCCACTTCGGTGCCGTCACAGCTCGCCTGGTAGAACACCCCTTCAACAAGCTCCACAAATATATCCGGATCCACTTCGAATCCGGGGTCAAGGGCTTGATTGCGGTCCTCTGGCTGTGGAGCCGGGCTATTGATCTCCTTGGTAAACTTCCGCCATTCCTGTTATGGACGGGCAGAGTAAAAAAATCATGCTAAAGTACTGGGAGAATGGATAGAGTTGAGTAAGGGATAGCAACTCACCCAGCTGGGAGAGTTGTACATGAAAAATCCATCCCGTGGCTTAATACGGATGAACTCCTATTCTTCTCCTTTGTATAACATGGACAGTATTTTCACTAGAGCATTGGTGGAGTCCGGGCCTTTCCTACTGCAGTGGGTAGCGTCGTCTTCACCATTGAAGTGCCACATGGGACGCCCTCGGCACTGGAGTGGTTGTACCCCCCGCATTATGCATACGGCCATAACCTCGATTATTGTTAATCCGGATGTAGAAAGCGTTCGTATCTTGCTCATCAATTGAGGGACATCTCTGCTATCTTCCTCCTTGGGGCTCCGGGGAAGCCAGTTGCGGCGCTTCACCAATGGAGTATTTGTGAACTCAAGAAGTCCCATTCGAACTGGGTCAGGGAGGGATACATCCTCTATATAGAACCACTCGGAAGGCCATTCTTCAGATACCTTCTTCGGTGTGTCGGATAGGTATCCGGTCCCAGTGATGCGTCATATCTCGGCTCCGCCAACTTGGAATATCGATCCCTCTTGATTACGAGGGACGAGGCAGAACAGCCTCTTCCATAGCTCAAAATGAGCTTCGCAACCCAGAAATAACTCGCAAAGGGCGACGTAGCCTGCGATATGCAGGATGGAGGCCGGGGTGAAATTATGCAGCTGGAGGCCATAGTACTCCAAGAGCCCATGGAGGAACGGATGGATTGGAAGTCCGATGCCCCTCAGCAGATAAGGGACAAGGCATACTCGCTCCCCCCAAATGGATTGGGGAAATTCTCCGCTTGCTCCTCGCCGTCAAAAGTAGCTAATCCGGCTCGGACGGGGACTAGGTATGCAAGTGGGAGGAACCCCTGGGATTGCAACTTCACTAATTGACCATGGGATACGGTGCACTTCTCCCAATCACCCGACTTGATGTTGTGAGGACAGGAGGAGGAGATGCGGGGACCGGCCATGTTGGGATGGTTTTTTCGGGCGTGCTCTGATGATTATTCGCTTGGGGAGGATGGTGTGGATTAGATCTGAAGATCCCTGTCTCTTTAAATAGACGATTTAGTTATATGGTTAGGGTGGCAAGTGTAAAAATGCCCCGACTCCTCACATTCTCTTGACACGTGGAAGCTGGAAATTATTGGAGTACAGAAGCCGAGGAAGTGTAACATTAAATGAGGAGCCAGGTACTGCTCTTTACAACAGGTGCTTCAGAAGAATTCGGAGGAGGAACCCGCCTTGCAATGCCAAAGACACTTTGCGCGCCGTACTCATCGACATTGAAGCCTGGTTCGGGGGCTACTGAGGGAGTCCTGGATTAGGGGGTCCTCGAACAGCCAGACTGTATAGTTTGGCCGGGCAGTTGGACTATGAAGATACAAGATAGAAGACTTTGTCCCGTGTCCGGATATGACTCTCCTTTGCGTGGAAGGCAAGCTTGGTGATTCGGATATGTAGATTTCCTTCTCTATAACCGAATCTATGTAACTCTAGCCCCCTCTGGTGTCTATATAAACCGGAGGGTTTAGTCTGTAGGACAACAACAATCAGAATCATAGGCTAGCTTCTAGGGTTAGCCTCCTCGATCTCATGGTAGATCAACTCTTGTAATACTCATATCATCAAGATCAATCAAGAAGGAAGTAGGGTATTACCTCCATAGAGAGGGCCCGAACCTAGGTAAACATCATGTCCCCCGCCTCCTGTTACCATTAGCCTTAGACGCACAGTTCGTGACCACCTACCCGAGATCCGCCGTTTTGACACCGACAGATGGTGCAGGCGGTGATCAGTCAGATTCGGAGTCGCTGCCCTCCCGCCCTCTGCCGTCCTCATCGCCGTCATGGTCCTCCTCGTCACTGTAGCTCGAGGAGGAGCTTTTGTCGTCGGTGGAGCTCTTGGCGCAACACCCTAAGCGAATTCCCGAGCGCCCGAAGACCTTGACGGAGAGCAAGACTCTCTCCATTAATTTGAACTGAAGAACGTGCCCCTCCGTCAAGCTATGGGCACGGGCAAAGGCCTTCCAACCACGAGGAAGATACATCACATGAGGAGTAGGGAAGTCGACGTCGACCCGCATACCTCCATTCCCACAACCCCTCATGTGCAACCTCAAAGCATGCGGATCGAGCTACATTTCCCGGGCAAACGAGATAGGGAGGCGAAGATGGCCACACAGAGGCTTATACAGCCTGACAAAGAACTCTCGGGGCTGATCTCCAGCATAGCCTTCCATCGGGGGGGAGCCGCCGGCGGAGGCACAACCGATGCGCCACCCTGTACTCCCCTTCCCCGAGCACCACGGCGACCTCATCCTCGCCCCCTCCCTCCTCCTCTCTCAGCGGGCTCCACCGCGGCGAGCTCCGAAGGAGGAGGAATGCGCTGTTAAGTGGAGGCCCTTGTCGCCGCTGCTGGAGCACCAGCACGCCCTCTCCCTCTCACCATGACGAGTGGAAGAAGACTGCAAAGGAAGAATAAGAAGGAGGTGTCTATGAAAAAGCACCACCTCTATTCCCTTTTATAAAAGGGCAGAGCTGGGGGCTAGCCCCTCTCCCCAAGGGCGGACGCGCCGCTCATCCCATACGGCCCCGGAGATATGGGGAATCAGGACCGACCCGCTGCTCCAACCAACGAAGCTTGGTTTCCTGCCGCGGCACTCACACCCGTTGTCAGTGTCAAAACCGGCGGATCTCGGGTAGGGGGTCCCGAACTGTGCGTCTAAGGCTAATGGTAACAGGAGGCTGGGAACACGATGTTTACCCAGGTTCAGGCCCTCTCGATGGAGGTAATACCCTACTTCCTGCTTGATTGATCTTGATGATATGAGTATTACAAGAGTTGATCTACCACGAGATTGTAGAGGCTAAACCCTAGAAGCTAGCCTATGATTATGATTGTTGTTGTCCTACGGACTAAACCCTCCGGTTTATATAGACATCGGAGGGAGCTAGGGTTACACAGAGTCGGTTACAGAGAAGGAGATCTATACATCTGAATCGCCAAGCTTGCCTTCCATGCAAAGGAGAGTCCCATCCGGACACGGGACGAAGTCTTCAATCTTGTATCTTCATAGTCCAACAGTCCGGCCAAAGGATATAGTCCGGCTGTCCGGATACCCCCTAATCTAGGACTCCCTCTATAGCCCCTGAACCAGGCTTCAATGACGATGAGTCTGGCGCGTAGACTGTCTTCGGCATTGCAAGGAGGGTTTCATCTCCGAATACTCCAAGATAAACTTCGAACACATGAATCATGTCCGACTCTGCAAAACAAATTTCACACACCATCGTAGAGAGAACAATATTTCACAAATCTAATATGCTGACAACTTTTCGTGGCGTGACATCACGCCACGGCCCGGTCATTATTCGAACCATTTTTCACAACCAGCTACCGCACATATTGCGAGGAGGTTTCCTTGGCACGTCTTGTCAAAGTAGAGATCGTGTCCGCTTATTGCGGGATTCTCATGAATACGGGTGTCGGTGTCAAAACCGGCGGATCTCGAGTAGGGGGTCCCGATCTGTGCATCTTAGGCTGATGGTAACAGGAAGCAAGGGACACAATGTTTACCCAAGTTTGGGCCCTCTCGATGGAGGTAAAACCCTACTTCCTGCTTGATTAATATTGAAGATATGAGTAGTACAAGAGTAGATCTACCACGAGACCGTAGAGGCAAAACCCTAAGAGCTAGCCTATGATGGTATGATTGTAATTTTGATCGGCCTTCTAAGGACCATCCTCTCTGGTTTATATAGACACCGGAGAGAGCTAGGGTTTACATGGAGTCGGTTACAAGGAAGGAAATACAATATCCGGATCGCCAAGCTTGTCTTCCACGCAAGGGAGAGTCCCATCCGGACACGGGCCAAAGTCTTGAGTCTTGTATCTTCACGCTTCGATAGTCCGGATGACGTATATAGTCCGGCTGTCTGGATACCCCCTAATCCAGGCCTCCCTCAGTAGCCCCTGAACCAGGCTTCAATGACGATGAGTCCGGCACGCAGTCTTGTCTTCGGCATTGCAAGGCGGGTTCCTTCTCCGAATACTCCAAGGTTATTATCGAACACGTAGACCGTGCCCGGATCTGCAAAATGATCTTCACATACTACCATAGAGAGAATGATACTTCAGCTGACAACTTTTAGATGACGTGTCATACCATTACAGCTAGGTCATTATTCGAACCATTTTTCCACAACCAGCCACACCGCATATTGCGAGGCAGTTTCCTTGACACGTCTTGTCAAAGCAGAGATCATGTCCCCTTATCACGGGATTCTCATCAATACGGGTATGGGTAATCCCCCCGTGCCATCAATCGTGGCGCTTGGGAAGTAAGCGATTCCCAATAGGCTAGTGGGGAGGCGCACCGCTTTCGTCGCCTCTATAAAGGGATAAGAGTTCCCCATTTTTACCCACACCTTCTTCCTCCTCTGCCCACTCTTGCCTCCTTGAGCCCCAGCGCCCTAGTCCAAGTCTTCTCCGCACAGCTAAACATGTCCAGAGCAGGAGGCAAATGGGTGGCTTCTACCGTGAAGGAGAAGAACATCGCAAGTCTTCGGGCGGCCGGATACTTGGCCGTAGACATAGCGCACTGGCTACCAGACGGTGGGCAGGTCATTCCAACTTCGGGACCCCATGAGAGGGTCGTGTTTCTTGCCCACTTTGTCCATGGACTGGGGTTTCCACTCCACCCCTTCGTCCGCGGGCTCATGTTTTACTACGGGCTAGATTTCCATGATCTAGCCCCGAACTTCATCCTCAACATCTCGGTGTTCATCGTCGGGTGCGAGGATTTCCTCCGCATCAAGCCTCATTTCGGCTTGTGGCTCCAAACCTTCTACGTGAAGCCGAAGATCGTGAGCGGCCAACAAGCGGAGTGCGGAGGAGCCATGGTGGGAAAAATGCCTAACGTCACCTGGCTTGATGGCTCCTTTGCAGAAACCGTGAAGGGGTGGCAATCGGGGTGGTTCTATATCACCGAGCCACGCGACACCAACTGGGTGGCGGCCCCCAAGTTTTGATCTGGAACCCCTATGCGGCTCACCTCCTGGGAACAGAAGGGCCTGCTATGGGGCGAATCTACAGAGCTGACCGGACTCATAAACTGCATCAAGGGCATGAAGGACAAGAACATCAAGCTTGTCAACATGATCCAAGTCATGCTCGTTCGCCAGATTCTACCGTGCCAAAGGCGGGCATTCAATCTGTGGGAGTTCATCCCGGCCGAACACCAGACGCTCCAGAGGCTCTACGGCATGAAGCACAAGAATGCGTGGAAGGCGTTGTTCAAGGCCACCGAAGTACCTCCTCTCATATCCGAGGACCGCGGCCTCCACACTGCACGGCACCCTACCCACGTGAGTTCTCAGGCTACCACCAGGTTTGGTTCTTCCCAATGCATTCATGGGGAATCCTTAAGTGATTGTGTGTATTTGTTCAGGAGTATGTGGAGACAGCGGAGCGGATTGACTGTCCGGCTCTGCTGCCAGAAAGCCCAGCTAATGATCTTCTGACGAAGATGCTGGTCCCGGCACCCTATAAGTGGCCGGAGAAGAAGGCCGATAAGAAGGCCCCGGGGACCCGAAAGGGTCTCCGACGTAAGGTTGCGCAAGCCTCGTCCGAAGACGACGAGGCGCACTCCTCCCCCAAAGGGGAAGAAGAAGAGGAGGAGGTCACCCCATCCGGAAAGGATGGGGGGCCGGAGACGGCGAACCAGGAGACCAGGAGAGGCCCCCGGCGCAAGTCCGTCATACCCTTGTCGTCCGATGATGATGAGGCAGATTCCTCCCGCGGAGGCGGGGAGGAACAAGAAGGAACGCCACCTCCCGTGTTGGGGGGGGGCGAAGAAGAGGAAGGCCGCCCCGGTGGGAGAGACTGGGACGTCCAAGAAGGGGAAGGTGTCCCTTCCGAACTACTCCGCCACTGCCGCCGATAGCGAGGAAGGGTGGCTGCCCAGGAAGAAGCCCCTAGTGCGATCGTAAGTATCCACACTCAATCGTAATTTTGCTTCATGGTTTTGTTATAACGCCAAACTTGTATGCAGTCCGGCCAGGGCCCATCCCGAGGTATCGTCTTCGGACGGGTCCTTGAGTGAGTCAGCAATGAACTCACTCCCGACGGACACTTCTCCTCGGCCTGCGGATGACACGGAGGTGTTGTCCCAAACGCTCCCAAAGATGGGGGAGGTGGCACTGGAGGCGCCTCAAGGCGGCGTTCCAGACGTCGGACTCACGGGGTTCAAGATCCCCGCGGATCGTGTTGGTGAGAGCCGAAGTAAGCCGGACTCTCAGCCAAACACTGTCCCGGAGCCTTCAGTGGTTCCGGATTCAGGCGGGCAGCCACTCGTTAGGGAGGGAGGGCCGTCTGTATCGAGGACTTCCATTGCGCCCGAGGTGCCAGATTGTCTGCTGGAAGCGCTTCGTGGCGCTTCCATAGATGAAGAGCACCGTACTCTCATGAGTGCGGTGATTCAGAAGGTTTCATCCGCCAAGAGCGGACTAACCGAAGCCTGCACCAGCCTACTAACAGGCTTTGAGGTAAGTAAAAATGTGTGAAATAACCACCCGATAGGTAGTAGCCCCTGATACTCTGTTTGGTGTTCGGAAGGAAAAACCAAACAGAGGGTCAATTATAATCCGCAGGAGTCTAAAAATAAGTTTGAATCTAAATAAACAGGCTGTGCTGCTGGCCGCAGCTGTCCGTACGGCCAAAATCGCCGGCCTAAAGTAGGACTTGGAGCGGGCATAGGGAGAGCTCGGCCTCACAAGGAGGCAGCTCGAGGAGAGCAAAGGTGAATGATTCCCCTCTCTTATATAGTAAAGTCTAAATAAAATTGATTATTCTAACAACGAGGCATCGTGATTTGGTGACAAAGGCCACCACCTAAGTGGCGTCTCGGAGGAAAACGCTGGCCGAGGCCAAACACAAGGGGTCCATGGAGCGGAAGGAGCGCGAAAAGCAAGAAGCCCGAGTGGGCGAAGTACAAGAAGAGCTCCAGGAGCTCGGCAAGAAGCTCGAGTCCGCGGAGCATGAACTTAAAGCAAAAGAGGTCCAGCTTGCGAAGGCCCTTACAAATATAAAAGACGCCAAGGCAGAAGCCGATAGGGCACAGTAGGAGATCCAGGAGGCCAAAAAGATAACAGCGGGTAAGAAATTCTTTATGCAAAGGAAACATGTGGAGGAGGCGTTTCTTTTACTTACCCGAGTCTGGAGCTCTCCAGGGGCATTCACAGATCTGCCACACAGCATATCTGATGCCGCGGAGTTCTACCGTGCCCAGGAGGGGAGCTCAACGAAGAAGCTGTTCTGGTCCCAGTATGCTGGGGCCGAACATTCAACGCCTCTGAGTGACCAACTGAAGTAGTTGGTCGAACTCCACAAAGCGGCCAAAGTGGCTATGAAGGATCTCATAGTCCAGATATGGCCTGGTGAGCTTCTGCCCACCAGCTACTTTGGCCTGATCAAGCAGATGGTGGATGCATGTCCGCGACTGGAAGTCATCAAGCGATCCGTTTGCATTGAGGGTGCCCGTCGGGCCCTTGCCCGTGGAAAGGTGCATTGGGGTAAGATGGACGCGGAGAAGTTGGTGAAGGACGGGCCGCCAGAGGGCAAGCCGTATCGCGTCCCCGAGAAGTATTATGATGGCGTTATGAAGGGTGCTCGCCTCATGGTCGATGAATGTACCAAAGACATTATATTTCCCTGAAGGCATTCTTGCCAATATTTGTAATATGGGATAATGGCACTTTTATTATGTATTGCCTATTTTGTGTGAACATATGTTCTTCCCGCGCGGCTGTTTATTGTATGTAAATTCTGAGAGTTGGCCAGTCGTCGGCTACAGCCCCCACGTAAGAAGTACGGGGGTGTTCGGGGTATTTATGAACACTCTTGATCTCATGGTTGGGTCCTTTTAAGGAGGTGTTTCTCACCATGAACCAGGCAATCGGAGTATATATGGCTTTACTACTCTCACTTAGCCATAGGAATTCGAGTATGTTCGGTGCAGCCCCTAGTGTTCGGAAGGCCGAACTAGGAGCTCTATTGGCGCCTGATCGGAAGACCGATCCGTCGCAATCTGCATTTTATAGTGGAGTTATGCAGAATAAATCTTTAAAGATTTTACAACCTCTCGAACAGCTGACCAGCTCTCGCTACATCATGACAGTCGGTTTTTGGCTTTCTCTACTAAGGTGCTCGTCCGGCAGAACCAGGACACAATCGTAGTAGTTCTCCTAGCGCTACCTTAGCCGACGGAACAAAACGTAAGGTACCAAAACATGGGAGCCGGGCAAACCCAACCAATGACCCAAGACATGATTCGGAGCTGATGCATATAGTGCTATAAGTTCGAGGTGCCGAGCGACCGAAAAGGTGGTCGGACTTTAGTGCCGTACTGTGAAGCCCCTGGCATAACCGGGCGTAACACGAAGCGTGGCTGCCGTTTTCTGGCAAAGAGGCGTCGATGATAAACGAGGGCCGACGCATGTTATTTAAGTCTACGCATTGCAGTACGATGATATGTCTATGCATATGAGTGCGATTTATGATTATGAAAGAGGAATGGTTTTGGCGGAACCTGCGATGACCGGACTGGAGGGGGCTGTGAATGGATCGAAAGTGAATCCGAACTGCCTTCTGCCTGCATGGTCCTATCCTTGTGTGTCTGGGCCGATTCCACGCCGCCGATCCTGTTCTGCATAAAAGGTAGTTTGTAAAGGTAAATGTTGAGAAGCAACCGAGCGTCCTCCCGTGGTTGGTCTAAAGGTTCCTGATCGGACCCTGGTGACCCCAGCTGTTATTCTGAGAAGTAACCCGGACTCCTCAGTTGGTGTCCGGATAGTTGGCTATCATATCAAAATATTGATAGGCGTGCGCGACTTGTTACTCCGGCAGCTGTATGATTTCTGCTATAGTGGTGGGATTTGGCCTTGTACGTAGGCATAAGTATATCACTGGTGTTGGCCTTACGGCTTACCACGTGGAATCTAGTCAGTGTGGTTCATCCCGTTAGCAGACGGTGAGTTACCGTATGAGGGGGATGCCCCGATGGCATGACATTTTTTGGTTATTTTTAAGAACAACCATTAGAGCGGTGGGCCAATGAACTTGGCCTTTGCACCGCACGCCTTATAGAAGGTGTTTATTTGTAGATTCATACATGTGTGGGCTTTATGTGTTATGGAGCCCCTAGACTACTAGGTCGTGGGGTACGGCAATTAACTTGCTATGGTTGGTATGATAAGGGGGCGATCGGTCGTATTGTTGTGCCCTGGGGGGTCTCTTGACTGGACGCATCCCTTCATTGTTTCCGGCACACGACCGGTCGCTTTGTTTTGAAGATCCGGCATTCTCTATTGGTATGCTTTGCCGTCCTCCTAGGAGTACCGTGAATTTCGCATGGTTGATCAAGTATGTTGCTCGGGCCGAATAGGCTCGGACTGTTCTTTGTCCGTTGACTGGACTGGGAGTTGTTGGACTTGACGCCAGCTTTCCTGATTTGACGTTTATTACCAGTGCACCGAGGCTTTAGGACGCTTCTTCGTGTATCCTTCTTATTATCTTGGACTATAGTGGTGTGCGTACGTCGGGTTGTGTGCCTTTGGATTGCCCGCTTAGGTTGAGTTAGCCAGTTGTGCCGTGTATGCCCTTTGTTAGGGCGGTCGAGTCCGTACTTTTCGGTGGCCAGGATTTTGGTCCACCTATCCATTAGCAAATCCTGGTTGATATTGAGCTGCTCTTGCTTCCTTTGCAGGCTTCTTGCCGTGGCCATGAGTCGTCGCTTGAAGCGAATTTGTTCCACTGGGTCTTCAGGCACGCCGAATTCGTCATTGCTGAGGCTTACCTCGTCTTCGGATGGGGGTGTATAGTTGCCCCTCTCCAAGTATCCCACTGTGGCCTGCCCAGCCTGCTTGATGGCTTTCTGATTAGGGTTGTATTCCTCTTCATCACCATCCGGATTGTTTTCATCTCCGGTGCCGGCATTGATGTGGCGGGGCTTGGAGTGGCGCCGAAGATGCCCATACTTTGTTTTTCCCTCTGAGGGGTTGTCCTCCGTTGCCTCATCGCCATTGGTTTCTTTTGGAGTGTCCACCATATATATATCGTGTAAAGAGGTGGCTATCCGCCGCCCTGTGAGTGGTGGCTCCTGTAAGTCTTCTGCATCATCGTCCATACCGTCGATGTCTTCATAGTCGAAGTTAAGCACATCGGTTAGATCATCGACCGTGGCAATGTAGTGGGTGGTGGGTGGGCAGCGAATTCCTTCGTCACCTGCTTCCCACTCAGGCCGGACTTAGTTCGGCCCAGAGCCTCCTGACAAAGAGAGAGACTTTAATAAGTTCAGTATGTCACCAAAGGGCGAGTGTGGAAAGATGTCCGCCGCGGTAAACTCCATTACCGGAGACCAACCTGGCTCGGCTGGCTCGAGGGTGCGCGGACCGGAACCAACAACCGAATACGAGTCCGGGGGCCCGGGGTTACGGGCCTCCATGGAGATGAGACCTGTGTTTGGCTCCACCGCCGATGAGTTTGCGGCCTGCGGGGTGGGGTCCACCCCTCCGTCCTTGGGCAACGCAACCTGCTCCGGATTTAGATCCGGGGCTGCTGCAGGGATGATGTCCTGAGCATTGTCCGACAACAGGTCTAGGCCGTGCTCGTCGTGACTGTCCGGCGCTCCTGGCACCGGCCCGAATCCGTAGAAGATCAAGTCTCCGCGAATATCCGTCGTGTAGTTCAGGTTTCCGAACCTCATCTGGTGGCCAGGGGCGTAGCTGTCTATCTGCTGCAGATGACCAAGCGAATAGGCCCATAGTGCGAAGCCGCCGAACACAAAGATCTGTCCGGGGAGAAAAATCTCGCCCTGGACCATGTTGTTGACGATTGAAGATGCCATCAAGCCTCGAAGCGACGACACAGAGGAACTTTCAATGAAAGCACCAATGTCGGTGTCAAAACCGGCGGATCTCGGGTAGGGGGTCCCGATCTGTGCATCTTAGGCTGATGGTAACAGGAAGCAAGGGACACAATATTTACCCAGGTTCGGGCCCTCTCGATGAAGGTAAAACCCTACTTCCTGCTTGATTAATATTGAAGCTATGAGTAGTACAAGAGTAGATCTACCACGAGATCGTAGAGGCTAAACCCTAAGAGCTAGCCTATGATGGTATGATTGTAATTGTGATCGGCCTTCTAAGGACCATCCTCTCTAGTTTATATAGACACCGGAGAGAGCTAGGGTTTACATGGATTCAGTTACAAGGAAGGAAATACAATATCCGGATCGCCAAGCTTGTCTTCCACGCAAGGGAGAGTCCCATCCGGACACGAGCCGAAGTCTTGAGTCTTGTATCTTCACACTTCGATAGTCCGGGCGACGTATATAGTCTGGTTGTTCGGATACCCCCTAATCCAGGACTCCCTCAACGGGTATGGGTAACCCAACCACGCCATTGTAACGCCCCGAGACCGATGCTCCAGATGCCTTCTATTTATTTTTATTGTTTCCATGATTGCCATAATAAATGGTTGCATCATCATGCCTGTGTTATTTGTTTTTCTCACTTTGTGCATTCCATCTTCATGTATGTTGCCATATGCATTTGCATCCATCATGTTCATGATTGCTTGCTTGCTTGTGAGGTTTGTTTTATTATTATTATTTGCATCATGCATTCGTCTCCATATGATTGTTGTGCTTGTTTTCTTCTACTTGTTCATGTGCATTGTGAGATTCATCTTGTTACTTTAATTGCGCTATGTATGTGTTGATATTCCTACCACTTGTTTCCTCTCTCAACCTATCAATGCACCATCTTCTCCTCCTTCCTTCTTCTTTCTTTCATTGTTGCAAGTGACATTTTCTCCTCCATAAATGTCCAATATTTTCCTATAAATATTAGACCATGTCCTAAACCTCTTTGTCCAAATTCATGATATTTTAAGTTGATTTGGTTGGGTTAAAAAATGGCTCAAGTCTGAATTTAATTCAAACTTGAATTATTTTTCTCTCCTTAAAAGTGCCCAAAGCAATTTATCAAAATTCTGCACAAATTCTGGACTCCAAATATATTCTCATATCTCTCTCATGCCTTCCCTTTATCCCTGAGCTTTTCTCTCTTATTTTCTGTTTGAGGAAATTGAGAAAAGAAAGAATAAGAGGGAGAGAGAGAGCCCAGCTTCCAGCAGCAGCAATGCAGTCCAGCACCAACGCAGCAGTGCTGCTCCAGCCGAGCCGCGGCCCATCTAGCCTAGCCCCGCAGCCCACCGATCACCTCCTTGGTAAAATTTTCCCCATGGCCAGCCAATCACCCCGCCGACCCCACCTGCCAGCGACCCGTCTCCCTCCTTTTCTTCTTCCTCCCTCTCTGTCTCTCACGGTGAAAACCAGAGGGAGCACAAGGCCACCATGGCCACGGCACCGCGCCAGCTCCTCCTATAAAACCCCCGCTCCTAGTCCTAGGGTTCCTTCCCTCCCCCTCTTTCCTCCTCTGCCGCCGCCACAGGTAAGGGGGCACCCACGCGCCTGCTTCCCCGCCTCCAGGATCCATGGCCGGCTCGGGCACGACCTCGCTGCCGGCCTAACCCTCCTCCGTGGCCTCCCTTCCGTCGTCTACTCGCTCGAGAACACTCCCCCGGACCCATTATGATGATGAGCCGCGCCCAAGGATCACCAAGTCCGGCTACCTCCCCGTCGCCCTCTTCTTCCCCTGCTTCCTCTGCTTCATGGACACGAGGACGCCGCCCCGATCAGCGCGTCTTCTCACCATTCCCGTTCACCTCCAACCTCGTACAACTTCAGCAGCACCCCCTCGGTGAGCAGCCGTTCCTCCAAACCCCTCTCCAGTTCGATTTTGTCGCTGTGGCCGCCGATCCCGTCGCGTCCGAGGCCGTGTCCGCCATGGACGACCATGGCAGCAGCCCTAGCTCGTGTTCTAGCCTCTGCTCGCCTCACCTTTGCATGCATCCTCTCAGGCACTCAATCACACAACACACGCGCATCTCGCTCGCGAGCCCCGTTGCCTGCTTTGACCTGTAACCACCATGACCGAGCCAAGCTCCTGCTCGTCCTCGGTTTCCAGTACCCGTAGCCTTGTATGCGCATGCCCGCAGCAGCCGCCGCTTGGTTCACCTGCACGCACACCCTTTTTCGCACACCCGCTGATGCCTAGTTGCAGAGATTGGCGCCACGTTCGCTCGCCGTTGCCGTGAGCTTTCTCGGCGTAGCCATGGCTGAAGCTCGCCACTTCTGTTATTTGGCTATCAAGGAAGCCACCTCCTTGTTAAACAGCCCACGCAGTAGTCAAACTGGATGGCCTTCCCCTTTGTTACCCAGGCGACCAGAGATCAATTCCCCGTGGCCGCACCTTTTGTTTTCACCAATTTTTGGCTCACTCAGATCAAGCCCTTGTTCTTCTTCATGTCGGGCCTAGCCCCTCTCCTATCACCATAACATTTGTATCGTAGTGGTATTCAGATTGTGCATTGATCCAGCAGGTCTGGGGTTCGAATCCCAGGCAATCCCCTTTTGTTTTATTAGTTTGTTTTGATGTTCTTCTGTTCCCAGCCGCATAAGGACAATGTTCATTTGCGGCTGATCCCCCTTTGTATCACAAACACTAACCTAGCCCAGTGGTTCCTCCCTCGTGCACACATCCAGGAGGACCTGGGTTCGATACCTAGGCGCCCCGATTCCAGTTCTGGGCCCCTGCACTATGTTGCTTCTGGCCCGCGTATATGTTTTTTTCCTGCTGTGTGGTTTTAGCATTTTCCAGTGCATGCATATTTACAGAAATGCCATCATTTTGAATTGTGCATAGCTAAATATCCATGCATCCAAATAGATCATGGCATATATGTAAAATGCTTAGAATTTCATCTAGTTTCACATTATGCCACTTTCATCCATGTTTAAAATGCTTGAACTTGTTGTTTGCTTTATTTTTGCATAAGTGCCATGTTAAAATGATTTATTTCATAACTAAATAACCGTAAGCCCAATTTTAATAAACTTTATATGTAAATGGGGTGGAAAAATGCATACATTAACTTGGTGCACTTTGTTTTACTGTTTAACAACATTAAAATATATTTTAGGGCAGAACAGTACCAAATTCATAAATTGTATATGGGGATTTTCCGGAATTGTTGTTTGTTGTTTCCGACCTCATTTAAAATTGCCTAGATAGTTAGTTTCATTATGTTTCACCCCTTGCTATGTTTAAAAACATTTAACATTGGGTACATAAACAAGAGAGAACTAAATATTTGATGTGGTGTTTTGTCAATATGCAACTCGTTGCATATTGAGCTCCACTTAACTTGTAGTATTGTTTGTCGCACTTTACCATGCCATGCCTCATTAAACCGGACATGCATCATACTTGTTTATGCATCATGCCATGTTTATGCTTGTGCATTTACCATGTTGTTTGTTTATTTCCGGTGTTGCTTCTTAGTTCCGGTAATGTTGCGATTGTGAGGATTCGTTCGACTACTTTCGTTCGTCTTCTTCATGGACTCGTTCTTCTTCCTTGCGGGATTTCAGGCAAGATGACCGCCACCCTGGATCTCACTACTATCATTGCTATGCTAGTTGCTTCGTTCTATCACTTTGCTGCGCTACCTATCACCTGTTTATCAAGCCTCCCATATTGCCATGAACCTCTAACCTTTGACACCTTTCCTATGCAAACCATTGTTTGGCTATGTTACCGCTTTGCTCAGCCCTCTTATAGCATTGCTAGTTGCAGGTGAAGTTGAAGATTTCTCCATGGTGGACAGGATTTTGGTTGAGATATCACAATATCTCTTATATTATTAATGCATCTATATATTTGGTAAAGGGTGGAAGACTCGGCCTTATGCCTGGTGTTTTGTTCCACTCTTGCCGCCCTAGTTTCCGTCATACCGGTGTTATGTTCCCGGATTTTGCGTTCCTAACGCGGTTGGGTGATTTATGGGACCCCCTTGACAGTTCGCTTTGAATAAAACTCCTCCAACAAGGCCCAACCTTGGTTTTACCATTTGCCTCACCACCACCTATACCCTTCCCTTGGGTCGGCCAACCCGAGGGTCATCTCTATTTTAGCCCCCCTGGGCCAGTGCTTGTCTAAGTGTTGGTCCAAACCAGGCAGACTGCGGGGCCACCTCGGGGCAACTCGAGGGCTGGTTTTACTCGTAGGATGACCTATCCGGTGTTGCCCTGAGAACGAGATATGTGCAGCTCCTATCGGTATTGTCGGCGCATCGGGCGGCTTTGCTGGTCTTGTTTTACCATTGTCGAAATGTCTTGTAAACCGGGATTCCGAGTCTGATCGGGTCTTCCTGGGAGAAGGTATATCCTTCGTTGATCGCGAGAGCTTATCATGGGCTAAGTTGGGACACCCCTGCAGGGTATAAACTTTCGAAAGTCGTGCCTGCGGTTAGAGGCAGATGGGAATTTGTTAATGACCGATTGTAGATAACTTGACACCAGATCCGAATTAAAATGCATCAACCGCGTGTGTAGCCGTGATGGTCTCTTTTCGGTGGAGTCCGGGAAGTGAACACGGTTTTTGGGTTATGTTTGACGTAAGTAGGAGTTCAGGATCACTTCTTGATCATTGCTAGCTTCGCGACCGTTCCATTTGCTCTCTTCTCGCTCTTATCTGCGTATGTTAGCCAGCATATATGCTTAGTTGCTGCTGCAACCTCACCACTTTACCCCTTCCTTTCCCTTTAAGCTTTGCTAGTCTTGATACCCATGGTAATGGGATTGCTGAGTCCTCGTGGCTCATAGATTACTACAACAACAGTTGCAGGTACAGGTTTCGCGATGATCATGACGTGAGAGTGATGTTTGCTTGTCTTGGAGTTCTTCTTCTGCTCCTTCTTCGATCAGGGGATAGGTTCCAGGTCGGCAACCTGGGCTAGCAGGGTGGATGTCGTTTGAGTTTCTGTTTGTGTTTCATCCGTAGTCGGATGATGCTCTTTTGTATTGTGATGTTGTATTCGTGTGGCATTGTATGCCTTATGTATGTATCCCCATCTATTATGTAATGTTGATGTAATGATATCTACCTTGCAAAAGCGTTTCAATATGCGGGTCTATCCTTGGTGGGACCTTCGAGTTCCTTTTGGATAGGATCGCATATTGGGCGTGATAGCCATCAATCGTGGCGCTTGGAAAATAAGCGATTTAGACAGGCAAGTGGGGAGGCGCACAGTTTCTACCGCCTTTATAAAAGAGATAGGAATCTGCCGTTTTCACCCACACCTTCTTCCTCCTTTGCTCATCCATTCTCGCACCCTTGAGCTCCAGCGCCCAAGTTCTCACCTTCTCCGTAAAGCCATTCACAACATGTCCGGAGCGGGAGGCAAGTGGATGGCCTCCTCCGTTACGGAGGAGGACATTATGAAGCTTCAGGAGGCCGGATACCTGGCCGCAAACATCGCGCACAGGCTTCCGGCGGAGGGGCAGATCACCCCCACTCCAAAATCTCGAGAAAGAGTAGTACTTCTCTCTCATTTCATCCGCGGACTAGGATTTTGTCACGACCGGTTTTTTTTCGGGTAGTCCATTTCCAGAAAAGACCGTCGTGCTCATCAGCCCCAGGATTACTGTTAGCTGATGAGGCTCCAACTTGATATAGGAACTCCAAGCAAAAATACAAAATATGTAGTACAAGACCATTCTGGCCTGTGGGTACAACAAATGGTTTCTAGTGGTTGATGGCGGAAGCGGGTTGTGAAACATCTGTGTCTATGGGACTCCATTTCCCATGGGAACAGCTGACCAGGTTAATTCCTATCTTCGCGAGGCTGCTATCTCCATTGCGTGGGTTTCGGGGCTGGCATCACGTCGCTCCTCTCCGTGCAAGAAAATCTGGCCAAGACAATAGCCAGGGACAAGCCAGTGAGTACTTTGAATGTACTCGCAAACATTATGAACACAGGTATAATATAACAATGATGTGCTGAAAAATATTCTATGCTCATGACGTCAGCCACAAAGGATAAGTAATTCTCGGATGCGTGCAAGTAAGTTATTTATAAAATTGCAATAACATGATAGTATAAAAGAAATTTATGAAATAAATAACAAGTAATGCCACAGTCGGGCACCTGAGCGACGCCACATAAAGGGCTTTAAAAGAAATGCCACAGTCGGGCGTCTGAGCGATGCCACATAAAGGGCTTTAAAAGAAATGCCACAGTCGGGCGTCTAGGCGACGCCACATAAAGGGCTTTAAAAGAAATGCCACAGTCGGGCGTCTGGGCGACGCCACATAAAGGGCTTTAAAAGAAATGCCACAGTCGGGCGTCTGGGCGACGCCACATAAAGGGCTTTAAAAGAAATGCCACAGTCGGGCGTCTGGGCGACGCCACATAAAGGGCTTTAAAAGAAATGCCACAGTCGGGCGTCTGGGCGACGCCACATAAAGGGCTTTAAGAGAAATGCCACAGTTGGGCGTCTGGGCGACGCCACATAAAGGGCTTTAAAAGAAATGCCACAGTCGGGCGTCTGGGCGACGCCACATAAAGGGCTTTAAAAGAAATGCCACTGTCGGGCGTTTGGGCGACGCCACATAAAGGGCTTTAAAAGAAACAATCATAGTGAATATCCCGGAGGTAGAACCATCCCAGAGATACACGATAATAACAATAACATCATGGTTTAGTCAAATAATAATAATCATAGTTATCACCAGTCTCGAGTAGTAATTCCATCTTCTGGTTAACAGTTTCACCTCCGAAGACCGACACTAAGACCGACACTTGACCCATCCCAGACTGTAATCCTTAACCATGGACACGGCTATTCGAATAGGTTTATTCTCTGCAGAGGGTGTACTCTTTACCCACGAGTAACGGATTTCTTTAGTCCATCGGGACTAATTCCGTCTACAGTCTTTTTGTTGAAAACACACCTAACTTGCACACACCAGCTTAACTCACACGTGTCTGGAATCACCCACGACACCTGTTAAGCAAACTCTAAGTGGGGAGGCTACAACCTCGCGTAGCATGGGATCAAATTTATATCGTGCGCTCTAAGGGGTGGCCTCCCCTCTCGGTCCCAACCGGAAACACCCATGCCCCCGGACCAGGTGGTCTGCCTACCAGTTACAACCGGTATCTTCCACCATGGCCTCTCTGTACGGTGTGTGCTAGAAAGAGGTTGACAACTTACTGAACCGTACTCTACTTGCTGTAGAGACGAGTGGTAGTATGAAACAGGTATGGGGGTTACTGGAACAAGACTCGATCTACGGTCGACTCAGGAGGTTCAAGTATTCCCTGCATGATTAGCATAACAAATATATTTCATCAAACAGAGTCACCACTCATATCACCTTACCATGCCATACCAGACAGAACCGTCCCGACGGAGACCGACGGCAAACTCATACCTACCCAAGGCAGAGGTTTTCCCCGGTTTCCTGCCGGTATGCACGCCAAGCTCATGAGGGTGATTATCATCACAAGTGTGTCCATTACCAACAGCATGGAAATCAGTAACATGCACCCATGCATATGATCATATCACATGAAATAACAAGTCCTTCGAAATGCGGTGGTGTTATAAATGCATCAACGATCACTCCAAAAATATTATGCCGGGATTCAGAATGCTTGCCTTCAATGTGTGGAAAGGCAGGGTGCTCTCCAAACTTTTGAAAGTTTTCTTCTCTTTCCCCAAAATCCTATTTGAAAATATATTTGAATTAACACAATTTCAAAAACAGAACAAAAAAGTTGTTTGAAATTTTTCAAATAAATCTTAAAATAAACTAGATCAAATATGAGGAAGGTAGGAAAAAGAATCAACTCATTTGGACTTATATTTAAAAAGTTAGAGCCAGTCAAACATTTGGTCAAAATCTGTTTTTAAATAAAACAGAAAAAGAAAACGTTTCGGAGGGGAATACGCTTTCGGAGCGGGGAAAGCGTACTAGGGATAATACGCCTTCACTTAATCTCACGTGGTCAGCGCGGGGTGTCGCTGACAGTGGGCCCGCCTGGCCCACTGGTCATGTTTGACCAGTCGCCGCGCGTCGTCTCCCTCCTCTGTCCGAGCGGAGCGGGGCTCCGGCGATCGTCGCCGGCGTTTGGCTGCTCCTCGCGGGCTCCAGAGGGTAGGGATGGATCCGCACGGCCGAGGCGGTCCTCCCGGTGGTCGTGGGGTTGTCGGAGGTGGAGGGAGCTGCCGGCGGCGAGCTCCGCGGCGGAGGAAAGCTTCGGTGACAAAGTGAGTTTGTGGTGGCGACGGCTCCCGATCAAAATCAAGCAGGGGAACGAGTTCACGGGAGGATGAGATGGTTCCTGGTGAAGAGAACGGAGAGGGGGAAGCTCTGGTTGCGCCGAATGGAGCCGGGAGGCGGCGGTGGCCGAACTGACCGGAGAGGTTGAAGAAGACCTGCTCCCTCCCAATTGGTGGCGATAGGGGGCGCTAGTGAGACGGCATGAGGCTACCTGAGGGCTTGGAGACGCTCGGGGCTTCCCTTTTATAGCGTGGCAAGGCGGTTCCGCGGCGGCCGTGGATAAGCTCTCCGGCGAACCGACGTTCTGTAGCTAGGGCGACGTGGCGGCGACGAGGGCTAGCAGACACGCTTGCGGATGAGCTCGCACTGCTCCAAGGGCCAGGTGGCGAGCGGGCGAGGCTTGGGCGGCGCTGAACGGCGCAGGGCTGTCGGGCGGCGGCGGCGGCCAGCGCTTGGCCTGCCGAGCGCGGCGGGGGCTGCTTGGCGCGTAGCGGAGAGAAAGGGAGTGCGCGGCAAGGTTCTGCAGAGCGGGCCAAAGCCGTGGGGGCCAGCGTGTCGGCTCGGGCGCGCGGCTGCAATACGCGCGCTCTGGGCGCGTCCAGTGCACGCACTGGGTGTGCTCGACGAAATGCCAGAGCATGCTACAGAGCTTGGTTGAGACTGGCAATTAACAGACCTAGGTTAGGAGAAACGGGGAGTCTAGTGGACATGCTGGTTTGATCCGAGGTGCAAGGTCACAATGCAAAGACAAAAACATGTCAAAACTGACCATGCCCACCAGGTGTTTGACAAAATGCCAAGGGCACTTAGGCATTTATTGGAGTGGCTAAAATCTCCAGATCAATGTCTCTGTGGATGAAAGAGAGAGTGGTGATGTTAGTTGGACAAAAGAAGAAACTTGTTAGTGCAAGTTTTACAAAACTTCAATTCTGGACAGGAAATAAATGACATTATTTCATGAACCAAAAATGATCCAAAAGGTGCATACTCCTGGACTTAAGGGTTTAACATGGGGGTCTACAAGTAGGAGAAATGATCAAGGGCTAAAGAGCAAGCAAAAACATGGTTGCTGCACAAACCAACAAGTTGGTCCAGAATGAAGATGAAGTTGATTCACTCAAATTTTTCAAAGAACATAATTAAGTTTTTGCACAAAGAGGGATAATAGGCTCCTACTGACCTCCCTTAATTTTGGTAGAAGTTTTAAATGAATATTTAAATAGGTTGTAGTGCAAAATGCACTCTGGACCAGAGAAGAAAAATTGAGAGCAGGGCTCAAAATATTTAGTGAATGAAATATATTTTTGCATAAAAGTGATTTAAAAACATCACATGACATCTCCAAATTTTTGTGGAAATTTTAAGTGAGTCTATCAAATGGTTGTAGTTCAAATATGGCCATCTAACCCTGAAAAACCATTTTCAAGAAAATAAAGATCAAGCAATAAAATTATTAATTTGTTACACTGATAAAAGGAAAGTTTTTCTTGAGAGGTTAAAACAAGTCCAACAACATTTTTGAAAAGTTTTCTTTTTGGAGAAACTCATCATAACAGGGAAGGAAATGATAAAAAAAATCAAAAGTGGAGCTCAAAAATCCAAAGTTTTAATTCCTGGCAAAAATTTTAATTTAATAAAACAAGGCCAAATTTTTGGGGTGTCACAGATTTCCACTTCACCCATTTGTCCCCGGGCTCATGTTTTACTATGGGCTAGATTTTCATGATCTGGCCCCAAATTTCATCCTCAACATCTCGGCGTTTATCGTCGTGTGCGAGGCCTTCCTCCGCATCAAGCCGCACTTTGGCTTGTGGCTGAAGATCTTCAACGTGAAGCCGAAGATAGTGAGCGGCCAACAAGTAGAGTGCGAAGGCGCCATGGTGGGCAAGATGCCCAATGTTACCTGGCTTGAAGGCTCCTTCATGGAGACCGTGAAGGGGTGGCAATCGGGGTGGTTCTACATCACCGAGCCGTGCGATGCCAACTGGGCAGCAGCCCCCATATTTCGATCCGGCATCCCCATGAGGCTCACCTCCTGGGAAAAGAAGGGCTTGGCCTGGGGTGTACCTACGGAGCTGACCGGACTCCAAAACTGCATCAAAAATATAATAGACAATAAGATCAAGCTTGTCAACATGGTCCAGGTCATGCTCTTCCGCCGGATCCTCCCGTGCCAAAGACGGGCGTTCAACTTGTGGGAGTTCGATCCGGCCGAACACCAGACGCTGCGAGAGCTCTTCAACATGACGCATAAAGATGTCTGGAAGGTGCTGTTCAAAGCCGCCGAAGTACCTCCTCCCACTTCCGAGGACCGCAGACTCAGCGCAAAGAACCCCGCCAATCCGGTAAGCTCTCTAAATATCACAAGATGTGCCTTTCCCACTATATTTGTGGGAGGATTTTAAGCCACCACGCTGATCAAACAGGACTATGTGGTGACGGCGGAGCGGATCGACTATCCAGCTCCGCTACCTGAAGATCCAGCAACCGCACTCCTGACGGAGATACTGGTCTTGGCGCCTTATGAGGTGCCGGAGAAGAAGGCCAAGAAGGCGGCCTAAGGGGACCAGGAAAGGTCTCTGGCGCCAGGCCGTAATAGGCTCGTCGCCCGAGGACGCCAGGGCAGATTCCTCCCATGAAGGCAGGGAGCAAGAAGAAATCCCCCTCCACACACCGGGGAGGAGAAGAAGAGAAAATACGCCCCACAGGGGGAGGCTAGGACGACAAAGAAGGGAAAGACATCCCTTCCGGACTACTCCACCACAGTCGCCTACAGCGACGAGGAGTGGTTGCCCAGGGCCAAGCCCCTGGCGAAATCGTAAGTATCCGTACTCCATAGTATGTTTAATGCGTCTTAGCTTCATTGTTTGTTATAATGCGGAGCTCGCATGTGCAGTCCGGCCGAGTCCCACCTTGAGGTATCCTCTTCAGATGGATCCTTGAGTGAATCGGAGATGAATAGCTATTCACTCCCAACGGCCACCTCCCCATGGCATGCGGATGACACCGAGGTGTTGTCCCAGAGGATACCAGAACAGGGGGCGATGATTCTGGAGATGCCCCAAGGCAAAATCCCAGACGCGGGGCACATGGGGGGTAAGATCCCCATCGATTATGCTGACAGGAGCCGCAACAAGTCCGGCTCCTAGCCGGATACTGTGCCGGAACCTCCAATAGTTCAGGATTCAAGTAGGCAGCCCGTCGCTAAGCAGGGCGAGCCGTTAGTGCCGATGACCTCTGTCCAATCGGAGGCATCAGATAACTTGCTGGAAGTGCTTCATGGCGCTTCCATCGATGAGGAGCACCGTACCCTTATGAGTACGGTTATTGAGAAGGTTCGGTCCACCAAAAGCGGATTGACCGAAGCCTGCGCCAGCCTCCTAACAGGCTTTGAGGTAAGTAACAAAAGTGTAAGAAAATATCACCTTATAGACACTAGCCCCTGATACTCTGTTTGGTGTTCGGAAAGAAAAGCCAAACGGAGGGTCAATTATTATCCGCAGGAGTCTAACAGAAAATTTCAATGTGAATAAGCAGGTGTTGCTGCTGGCTGCTGCCGCCCACACTGCAGAGGTCGCCGGACTGAAGCGGGACCTAGGGCAGGCTGAAGAAGAGCTCGGCCTCATGAAGAGGCGGCTCCAGGAGAACAAAGGTAAGTGATACCCCGTCCGTATGTAATATAAAGGAAAAAAAATCATGGATGCTAATAAAAGCATCATGAATTTTAATAGGGGCCACGACCGAAGTGGCGGCCCTAAAGAAAGCGTTGTCCGAGGCTGAAGACAAGGCGGCCAAGGAGCGCACCGAGCGTGAGAAACAGGAGGCTCGGGTTAATGAGGTGCAGCAAGAGCTCCAGGACTTTGGCAAAAAATTTGAGTCCTTGGAGCGTGACTTCAAGACGCAAGAGTCTAAGCTTGCAAAGGCCCTCCAGAGTGTGCAAGACGCCAAGGCCGAGGCCCAAAAGGTTGTTCAGGAAATTCAGGCAGCCAAGAAGATAGCGGCGGGTGAGGCATTCATTATGCAAAGCAAGCATGTGGAGGAGACATTTCTTTTACTTACCTGAATTCGGAGCTCTCCAGGGGCATTCGTAGATCTGCCACGCAGCATATTGGATGCCACAAAGTTCTACCATGCCGAAGAGGGGAGCTCGACGGAGAAGTTGTTCTGGTCCTAGTATGTCGGGGCCGAACATCCGATGCCCTTGAGTGACCAACAGAAGCAATTGGTTGAACTCCACAAGGCGGCCGAACTGGCCATGAAGGACTTCATAGTCCATCTGTGGCCTGGCGAGCCCCTGCCTGACATCTACTTCGGCCTTATAAAGCGGATGGTAAATGCCTGTCCGCGGCTTGAAGTTATTAAGCGATCCTTCTGTATTGAGGGTGCCCGCCGAGCCTTTGCCCGCGCAAAAGTGCACTGGGCCAAAATGGATGAAGAGAAGCTGGTGAAGGAGGGAACATCGGAGGGCAAGGCGCATCGCTACCCAAAGAAGTATTATGATGTCGTTATGAAAGGTGACTGCCTTGTGGCTGATGAATGTGCCAAGGATGTAAGTTTTGAGTGAATGTACTCAAGCCATCCTGTAATATGAAAACGAGTTTGTGTGCGTTATATAACGCTTTTTGATTTAAAATATTACCTTCTGTGCGGCCGTTTATAAAATTCTAAAAGTTGGCCAGTCGTCGGCTTCCGCCCCCATGTAACTAGTACTGGGGTGTTCGTGGTAAACCCAAACACTCTTTATCCAAATGTTTGGTCCTTGAAGGAGGTGTTTAGCGCAACGAACAAGGCAATCGGACTATTCGGCTTTATCACTCTCACTTAGCCATAGAAGTCTACAATTTAAATTTCAGTGAAGGCCCTAGTATTCGGAAGGCCGAACTTGGGGCGCTATACACGCCTAAATCGGACAAGGCCGATTCCTCACCTGAAGCGGAAAAATCTTTAAGGATTTGAGACCTCTCGAACAGCGACCAGCTCTCGCCGCATCATGATAGTCAGTTTTCGGCTTTCTCTACTGAGGTGCTCGTCCGGAAGAACCAAGACACAATTGCAGTAGTTCTCCCTGTGCTACCTTAGCCGATATAGCGGAACGTAAGGCACCAAAACAAGAGAGCCGGGCAAACCCAACTATTGAGCCAAGACATGATTCGGAGTTGATGCATATAATGCTATAAGTTCGGGGTGCCGCACTGTCGAAAGTGTTCGGACTTTTCTTGTCGTGTTATGGGGTACAACGAAGCCCCCTGGCGAACTGAACGTACCAAAGTGTACGGGTGCAATAAATGTGGTCAAGGGAAAATATAAAGAAAATAATAATAAGCTGATGCTGTATATTTTCCCATTGTTATTTAAGTAATACGTCAAAGCATATGTTTACAAGTAATGCAATAAGCAAAAATAGGACTATTTGACATGTCCTATCCAAGGGCAGGCTGTGTGTGGGTATGTAAAACAGGTATAACGATCGTTAGCAGAGACCACCTGGGTATTCCCTTGTATGCAAAGCTTCTTGCCTCCTTGGTTTTTCCTTCCTGTGATGAGTCTGATGATCAGGTTCTCTGAGGGGGCTTCCCGAAAGTAGGGTCCTGAAAAGAAAGAAAATGAGAAAGTACGCGGGTCTCGTGACGGTTGAGCCGTATTGTGGACCGCATCGCCGTCGTGCCTATGCGTATGCCCATGGTATTTTGAGTGCATAATTGTGTACGCGTGGCACAAATTTCACCACTTGACTGGGACTAGGACGGTTGCCAAATTGCTAGTCGAGCTCTTGGTGTGCCGGACGATCCTGTTGCAGAGCACTCCGTACTCGCTTGACGGTGTCCGGGGTTTTTATCGCCGAGTTGGCGGTCTGCTGAAGAAGGCTGCTTTGTACTTCTGCTGTGAGGGCTGCAGTGTGCTCCTCCGTACGGAGAGAGCGGTCTGTGTTTCCATTAAATGTTATAACCCGGTGAGGTCCTGGCATCTTGAGCTTGAGGTATGCGTAGTGTGGTACCGCATTGAATCGAGCAAACGCGGTTCGTCCTAGTAGTGCATGATAGCCACTATGGAAGGGGACGATATCGAAGATTAACTCCTCGCTTTGGAAGTTGTCCCGAGATCCGAACACCACTTCCAGTGTTATTGAGCCCGTACAACAGGCCTCTACACCTGGGATTACACCTTTAAAGGTGGTTTTGGTGGGTTTGATCCTTCAAGGATTGGTGCCCATTTTGCGCACTGTGTCCTGATAAAGCAGGTTCAGGCTGCTGCCACCGTCCATAAGGACTCGCGTGAGGTGGAATCCGTCAATGATTCGGTCGAGGACCAATGCGACTGAACCACCATGACGGATACTGGTAGGATGGTCCCTGCGATCAAAGGTGATCGGGCAGGATGACCATGGGTTGAACTTTGGGGCGACTAGCTCCATCGCATAGACGTCCCTTAGTGCACGCTTTTGTTCCCCCTTGGGAATGTGGGTGGCATAGATCATGTTTACCGCCGTGTTCGGCCGCCGGGGCTCCTCGTCGTCCTTGCTATGCAGCCCCTTGTCCTTGTTTTCAGCATTCAACTTGCCAGCCTGTTTAAACACCCAGCATTCTCTATTAGTGTGGTTGTCTAGTTTATTAGGGGTGCCGTGAATTTGGCACGAGCGGTCGACTATGTGGTCCAGACTGGACGATCCCGGATTGTTTCTTTTAAATGGCTTTTTTCGCTGACCGGACTTTGAGCCGCTGAATCTAGCATTGATTGCCGTGTCTTCGGTGTTGTCGCCATTGTTCCGACGCTTATTTCTGTTGCACCGTGGCTTCCCATTGCTGTCGCGGATATCTGAAGTGCCAGAGTTTCTTGGCGTGATGCTACTACGAGCCAGCCAGCTGTCCTCGCCCACGCAAAAGCAGGTCATGAGTGTCGTGAGGGCTACCATGGACTTCGGCTTTTCTTGGCCGAGGTGTCGGGCGAGCCACTCGTCACGGATGTTATGCTTAAAGGCTGCTAGGGCTTCTGCATCCGGACAGTCGACAATTTGGTTCTTTTTAGTTAGGAATTGAGTCCAGAATTTCCTGGCTGACTCTCCGGGCTATTGGGTTATGTGACTTAAGTCATCAGCGTCCGGTGGTCGCAAGTAAGTGCCTTGGAAGTTGTCGAGGAATGCATCTTCCAGGTTCTCCCAACTGCCAATGGAGTTCGCCGGCAGGCTATTCAGCCAATGCCGAGCTAGTCCTTTGAGCTTAAGGGGAAGATACTTGATGGCGTATAGATCATCACCACGGGCCATGTGAATGTGGAGAAGGAAATATTCAATCCATACCGCGGGGTCTGTTGTGCCATCGTATGATTCAATGTTTATGGGTTTAAACCCTTCTGGGAATTCATGATCGATTACTTCATCGGTGAAGCAGAGGGGGTGTGCAGCGCCTCTATGCCGGGCTATGTCACGACGAAGTTCGAATGAGTCTGGTCTGTTGTGTTCGGCCCGGCCGGTCTTGTTGTTAGTATATCCGGCATGATGGTCCTTGTCATGCGTTGTGGCGTGCCCCCGTGATCCGTAGATCGATCTTGACTGTCCTGCTTTGTTTTCCAATATGCCTCGCAGGTCCTGCGTATTGCCCCGGGCCATAGTGTATTGGCGACGGGGTGCGGGCTGGTGTTCAGGCTGATACGCCGCTTTGTCTCGGCCACGAGGTGGCCGGTCTGCCTTGTCCTGCGCTGGTATTGTAGGCTCTAGCGCCTTCTCTTCAAGTTGAGGTGGCAACCTGCGCTTTGGGTAACTTTTGGTTGGGCGCTCGAGTCCGTATTCCTCGGCTGCCAGGACCTCAGTCCATCTGTTTGTTAGCAGATCTTGATCAGCTTGGAGCTGCTGTTGTTTCTTCTTCTGCCTTTTTGAAGTGGCTATAAGCCGGCGCTTGAAGCGCTCCTGCTTGACGGGATCCTCAGGCACGACAAATTCATCGTTGCCGAGGCTCACCTCGTCTTCGGAGAGAGGCATATGATAGTCGTCCTCCAAGTCTCCGTCCGTTGCCTGTTCATCTTGGCTATCTTGCCCATCCTCCTGTTCGGCCTGCTCGAAGTTAGGCTGGTCGGGGTTGTATTCGTCGTCGGCACCATCCGGATTGCAATCGTCTCCTGTGTCGGCATTGCTGTGGCAGGGCTTAGAGCGGCGCCGATGACGCCCACGCTTTGACTGCTTCCCTGAGGGATTATCATCTGTTGCCTCTTCACCATTGTTTTCTTTGGGGGTATCCACCATATGATGAGGTGACTGTCCAGCGCCCGGTGGGCGGTGGTTCCTGTTCTTCTCCTACATCATCGTCCATACCATCGATGTCTCCGAAGTCGAAGTCGAGCATGTCGATTAAGTCATCGATAGTGGCTATTAAGTGGGTGGTGGGTGGGTTCTGAATTTCTTTGTCGTCTGCTTCCCACTCGAGCCGGACATAGTTCGGCCAAGAGTCTCCTGATAAAGAGAGAAACCTTAATGAATTTAGCACGTCACCCAAAGGTGAGTATTGAAAGATATACGGGGAGGTAAACTCCAAGATCGGTGCCCAATCAGATTCGACAGGCACGGATGCACGCGGTCTAGAATCTAAAACCGGAGACAAGCCCGGGGGTCCGGTGACACAGGTTTCCTTAGAGGTGGAGCCTGTGTTCGGCTCCAACGCCGATGAGTGTGCGGTCTCCATGGCGGGGTCCATCCGCCCGTCCTCGGATGGCGCGATCTGCTCCGGATTAAAGGCCGGGCAGCTGCAGGTGCGATAGTCCGAATACCGTCCGAGGGCAGATCTAGGTAATGCACATCGCGACTGTTTGGCGCCCCTAACATGGGCTCAAATCCATCGAAGATCAAGTCTCCACGAATATCGTCCGTGTAGTTCAAGTTTCCAAATCTGACTTGATGGCCAGGGGCGTAGCTGTCGATCTGCTCCAGATGGTCAAGCGAGTTGGCCCGCAGTGTGAAGCCGCCGAATACGAAGATCTGTCCGGGGAGAAAGGTCTCACCCTAGATATCATTGTTGCTGATGATTGGAGAAGCCATTGAGCCTTATAGCAACGACACAGTGGAACTCTCAATGAAATCACCAATGTCAGTGTCAAAACCAGCGGATCTCGGGTAGGGGGTCCCGAACTGTACGTATAAGGCTAATGGTAACAGGAGGCTGGGGACACGATGTTTACCCAGGTTCGGGCCCTCTCGATGGAGGTAATACCCTACTTCCTGCTTGATTGATCTTGATGATATGAGTATTATAAGAGTTGATCTACCACGAGATCGTAGAGGCTAAACCCTAGAAGCTAGCCTATGATTATGATTGTTGTTGTCCTACAAACTAAACCCTCCGGTTTATATAGACATCGGAGGGAGCTAGGGTTACACAGAGTCGGTTACAGAGAGGGAGATCTATACATCTAAATCACCAAGCTTGCCTTCCACGCAAAGGAGAGTCCCATCCGGACACGGGACGAAGTCTTCAATCTGGTATCTTCATAGTCCAATAGTCCGGACAAAGGATATAGTTCGGCTGTCCGGATACCCCCTAATCCAGGACTCCCTCACCAGTGCCCTCCACGTCCACCACCTACCCTTCTTGAGGCATGGAAGACATGTGGCGGATGGGCTAGAGGCACTGGGGCAAGTGGGATGGTCGTTTCCACCCCGTGATCGTGCAGCACGAGCGCCATGCAGGCCATGATCCGGACCTTTTTTGGTAACGTCGCACACCACGTGCGGGGAAACCGGAAACCGGCCCGGAATCAAGACTAATGAAGAAGCAAAGGAGATCTCAAGAGACCGGCTTCTTCGACAGCGCTGCATGCGCACTTGTTAGGCCCTACCCCGACAACGCTCATGTCGGATTTCGGGTTCCGGCAGACCCTTGAGGTTCGAACTTTGTGGTGCACGCGAAGATCTCTCCTCTACCAACTCACGCCCCAAGGCCTCGCAAGGAATCTTGGCTAGAAAGATGAACACGTGAGGGATACGGGGTTTATACTGGTTCAGGCCACTCTAAAACCCTACTCTAGTGTGTGGTGTGGTGGATTGCCTCAGGGGCTGATGATGAACAATACAAGGGAAGAACAGCCTCGCGAGGGATGTTCTTGTGGTGGTGTTGTCCCTTTGGAAGGGTCGATTCCGTCCCTTTTCCTACTATGGTGGCTAGCCCTATATATAGAGAGGTCATGGTCCTCTTCCCAAATATTGAGCGGGAAGGGCGCCAAAAACCGGCCATTTTGAAGGGGAACATCTAGTACACTTATCCTGACTAAAGTTGGTCTTCGACTGCCAAAGACTCTGACGATGACGCTGTCTTGGGCTCTACAGTGACCTCCATACTGCCGCTCTGCTGGTCTTGGTCTTGTTGCATCGAAACGGTAGCCTTTACTTGATGCCTTGGCATGTGCTTGCTCCCTTTGCACCAAAGAGGAAACAAGGACACTGCGCAGGCCGACACCCGCCTGGCGCCCTCTTAGCCTCGATCGTCATGGCTTGCGTCACGGGCACCTCGCGAGGTACCCCTGCCTTGATCTCTCCGCCTCCTCGCGAGCCTGCCTGACGAGACCGCTTCTGAGGAAGCTTCCTGTCGTCCGCCCCGTGAGGCTTGGCCCCTCGCGAGGGTCTTGAGCTTGAGTTGATGAAGATGGGTCGTAATGGGCCACTGCTTGAGCCACGCCGCAGGCCGCAGGCAGGCAAGTCTGGGGACCCCCGTTCCCAGAACGCCGACAGTAGCCCCCGGGCCCAAGGCGCGCCCGTACTTGGCTTAGCAGAGAAGCGAAGGGGCAAGTGCGAAGCGCCGCGGGCCCCAACAGCCTGCGGCCTTGGGCGCCGCGTGGCGGTTGATTGGACGTGGGCGTCTCCGTTTCCCCATGCCCCTCATTACGCGCCTGGCTAGGCGGACCCGTGGTTGCACACAGTTATTCTCCTTTCGCTGTTCGTGTGCTCCCTGTCCTTCCTTCTTCCTCGAGCTCCAGCCTCTACCTCCAATCCAACTCGAGCTCTCCCCCCCCCCTTCCTCGAGCGCCAACGAAGAAGTAAAGGGGGGAGAAGCCCGCGCCTTCGCCCCGCTCACCTCCGGCAGCGGCTCCCGCCGTCGATCGGTCGATCATACTCCACCCCGAGGCCTTGGACAAGGTCCGCTTCGCTCTTGCCTCCATCTTCAACGAGTGCGGGAGGACGACGGTTTGGCCCACGTCTCATGCCTCCTTCGATAGGTTCGTCACGGAGGTCCGATTCTTCACCGATGCCCTGTGGGCGGGTCTGGCTCCCCCCTTTTCTTCTTTCTTCAATGCGGTGCTCTCCCATTATCAGATCCACATGATGCACTTGGGTCCTGAGTCCATTGCTCTCCTTGTTGTCTTCACCTTTGTTTGCAAGGCCATGGTGGGCATTCCTCCTTCCGTTGCCCTCCTGCGCCACTTCTTCTCTCTGCACCTGAGTGACCCCACTCAATGCTCGGGGTGCATGAGCTTTCTCGTCATGCCAGAGATGGCTGCTTTGGGGATCGATTTCGGCCTTCCTCCTCCCGCTGCCAGGTTTCGAGAGCGGTGGCTGTATGTGGATGTCGGGGTGCCCAGCCCCCTGCTCTCGCACCCCACCTCGCCCACTGTTCCCAACTCAGGATGGGATCATGAGATGCTCACGAGCCCCTGGCTCGCCTTCTTCTGGCGCCGCTTCGAGAGTTTGAGGGCGGTCGATGTGATGGTGCCCAAGGTGGTGAAGGAGTTCCTTCAATGTCGCATTGCTCCTCTCCAGCGCCACTCCCGTCGGATGTGGGCCTTTGCGGCATATGGAGACCGCATGAGGATCCAGGAGGAGGATCTGGCGCCCGAAGCGCTGAGGACGGTGCTGAGGGCCTTGACTGGCGACCCTTCCCCTGGCAGCCTTCGGCATGGGGCCGCCCTCTTGTATCTTTGCTCGGGCAGGGCTGATTTTGTGGGGCACATGCCTAGCTTCGACGAATGGGGGCTGCGCCCGATCGGCCTCACAGGGCCCCGCGAGAACCCAATTGTTGTGGTCGCTCTTCCGGTTGCCCACGGCGGTCCTGCCTCAGGTGATGGAGCAGGGAGACGAGAACTGCCGGGAGTTGAGGGGGCTGATGTCGAGATGCCGATGCCGCGCGGAGCTCCTAAGGCGGCATCCCCCGAAGTCCGTTCTGGAGCGGTGGTAGGCGAGGAGTTGCAGCCTGCGGCTCCTAAGGCCGGGGCTCCTGAGGCCCTGGCCGTCCCTCATGAGGTGGCGCCTAGCGGTGTCCCCCAGTCTGGCTCCCTTGGTGCTGGTCATCTTGACGCCTCCTCCATGCCGCGGGCCGACCCTTGCGTCAAGAGCTTAGGCCGATTCTGTGTGGACTTCGAGGCCCTCCGCAAGAGTAAGGAGGCTTTGGGTGGCAATGATCGCCCTTGTCGCCCGCTGAAGTGCAGGAAGTACTTCGCCATCGATGAGTAAGTCCTCTTCTCTCTCAGTTCCTTACCTTACTGTTCCTTCAGCTGATTGTGGCCTTTCAGGGCCCTTCCTGCCGAGTTCATGGAGATGGCTGAGGAGGCATCCCCCCAAGCTTCATCTTCACCGCTGACCTTGAGTGCCCCGAGCTCGAGCACCACCCCCGCCGTGGGGCCAGTCGGAGAAGTGGGCCATCCCGCTGGGTATCTTGAGCCCGCGTGCCTGCTGCCCCTCCTTCACGAGCTCTCCTGGGGTACAGCTAGCTTGCCCCGCGCTCCTCCCTTGATCGTGGATGGCGACTGGCTGAGGTCGATCTTGAGTTCCTCCTCAGGGGACGGACCGGCGCCACGCTGGATCCCTGGCGGGGCCCGTCCGGCGATCACCGTGGCACCATCTCCCAGCTCCCTGCCGAGACGGGGCGTGCCGCCTCGGGGCCCTTCACTTGTGCTAATGGCGGAGGACGACGCGAAAGATGTGCTCAGGCGTGCCCGGGAGCGCAGCGCCCTTCGTCGGGAGTTTCTTCAGAAGGCGGCGGATGCGGTGAGCCAGCTCGGCGCGGCGCTGGCTGGCGAGGACGTGTGCCTTGAGGCCGAAGGCATGCGCCTTGTTGAGGAGAGGCGCAAGCTGAAGGCGGCCGTCAGTCTTGCGCATCACCAGCGTGACCTTGAGAACGCAAAGGCTGAAACTTCGCTGGTGGCCTCATGGGAGGCATGCTCCCAAGCCGTTGAGGAGGCCCAGGAGGCAGACTGACAGTGCAAGGCTGCAGAGGAGCGCACGTGGGAGCTCCAAGCCTGGAGAAACTCCCTGGAGCAGCAAGTGGAACTGCGCCAGGCCGCCCTTTCGAAGCTAAAGGGGTCACCCGCCGAAGAGGAGGAGCTTCGGCGGCACGAGGAGGCGCTGGCACTGGAGGCCGCCGATCGCAACCTTGATCTTGAGCGGTTGGAGACGAGGGAGCGCCTGGTGACCCAGGCGGAGGACGATGTCGGCGCGCGGGAGGCCCGGGTCCAAGAAGAGATCAACTTCCGCGTGGCGGAAGCTCGTTTGGGTCTTGAGCGCGAGTACAAAGGGAGGTTGGAGTTGGTCAAAGCCGAGGCTGAGGGCAGGACCGCCGCCCTCAGGGCCAAGCTGACTAAAGTGACACGGCATGCGGATTCCTCCGCAGCCGCCCTTGGCGCGGCGCAGGTTGATCTGGCCTCTTCCCGCACCGAGATGCTTCATCTCCAACAGAGGGTTGATAACGCAGAGGCCGTCGCACGGCGGAACGAGGACGAGATCCGTAAGCGGCAGACTCTGGAACATGTGCATGGCCCCATGCTCCGAACGCTCAGGGAAAGGGCCAACGCGGCCCTGGCTAACATCTGCGAGGCGGCTATTGCGAAACCTCGCGTAATCAACTATGTTGGCAATCCCCGGTTCTTCACAGACATGGTGACGCAGCTGGAGAATCGTTCTGAGAGGGCCCGCTGGCTTGTGGAGGAGAAGAGCCGAGTCCTCCTTGGGCGTGCCTTCTCTCGTGTCTTCAGCCATCTTTAGGACAGAGATCCCCACTCTGACTTTGACACCACCATCGCACCGGTGCCCGTAGCCATCCAGGGCGATCTAGCGCAGTGGGTGGAGGACAACATGGACGCCCTCGTTAGGGCCTTCGCCTCTGATGACGATGGCGTAATCGTGGCTGCTGATGAAGGCGGCATTGTGAATGAGCATGGCGCTGATAACGGCGATGGTGATGGCAGTGACAATGCCAGTGACGCCAGCGACGCCTCCGGAGGCGCCCCAGAGGACGCGGTGAGTGATATATCTCATACGCCACCTCCGCTGTTTACCCTATGCGAAAATAGTTCGGGCTCGGCCCTAAAGGTTGTAAGAGAATTTTGGGAGGGGAAGCCCCTCGTGTAAAGGATTGCAACTGGTACACTTGTAGACATTACGCCGCATGTGTGCTTACGATGGGCCACTGACTCTATGATTGGTCAGCTGACTTGTTTTACCTTTGACCCGGATTGGTCCCGAGTGAGCCTACGGAGGCCGTAGTATCTTGAGTGTCTTCTGGATGAACCCATCGACCTCATGATGAGAGCCTACCGAGAGGGTGCGTCGTCAGCTGTCTGGAGTGTTGGCATGCTTGGCCCGGCCCGGCTCGCGAGGGGCTCACGAGGGGGAGGCAGCTGATTCTAACTTTGGACGCAAAGCCAAAATCAGAACGCGAGAAATTGCTCGAACGAGACTAAACGCCCCTCCCCCAAACAGACGCAAGTCTCAAGCTCAAATCCAACTTAAATTCAAATCAAAGAAACTTGACAACATAGAAAAAGACAAAAGGCAAAGGCCACGTCCAGCACCTAGTCTAGTCTTCGATGTCTTCTCACCAGCGCGGAGCTAAGTGCTGCCACTGGGCGTGGGCGGGAGCCCCCGAGGCCCGAGGGCAGCTCTCCGGAGACTCCGGGGCGTGTACAGCCCCAACTCATTATTACATGAGAGTGTCACGGGCGGCGAGCTTCACAGGAACTAGGCCTTCTTCACAGGTACCGGCCTTGCTTCATATTGCAAGACAAGGGCCCCGCCTTGCGCCACACTCTATCACCATCGACGCGACCGGAAACCAAGGACGACGCCAATGGGGTAGAGCGGTCGCCAGCGGTTCCCCCGACGACCATGGGTCCTCTACCGGGGGCAGGCCCTAAGGCACCTCCCCTGCAGAGGGCCTACCTCCTGGGAACGCCTTGCTCCGAGCGCCGCGGGGGTGAGCCCAGATCTCTGCCCCTCTCCTGCAGCCCCCGGTGCCCTCCTCCTGATGGGCAGGAGGCTGCAGCATTGGGGCAGCCATCTGTTGCGGCAACCTGTACCTCCTGCGACCCATGGTTAGCATAAGCTTGCTCCTGAGGGAATAGCGGTACCCGATACACTACAAAAAAAGACACATCCGTGACATTTTGGGCCGACCGAAAAAAAATTATGTCATACATATGACACTTACCCGGTATCATCATAGATGTGGTGGGCTCCTACTTCTATGACAAAAAATCATGACAGAAAATGGGCTTTTCGTCCTGGGTGGGTCGGAGACGCAGATGCATGACATTCTTTGGGCCGTCAATGACGGAAAAAACCGTGGTAGAAGCGAGGGGAGGAAAATTTCGGGGAGTTGCCGGTTACGGTGGGAGGTCAGGGGCGGAGTGATGCACGTTTCTCTCATACGTACGCGCGTCTGTGCGAGGCGTTGGCTCTAACTGAAGCCGAGCGAGGCGTTGGGCTCTAACTGAACCCGAGCGATTGCACTGCAGGCTACGCGTTACTGAACCCGAGCAATCGATCGATGGCTATTAACTGAACCCGATGGAGCGATTCCTTCGCTACTACTGCTAACTGAAGCCGATCGATTGGATG